>NW_027521873.1:156401-271796 GCF_052094955.1 Ictidomys tridecemlineatus | reverse complement strand
TGCTCTCTGTAAGAGGACTTCTGCACCCCAGTCTCCAACCTCTACTCTCTGCAAGGATCCTTCTGGACCCCAGGCTCCAACATCTGCTCTCTACAACAGTCCTTCTTCCCCCAGTCTCCAACCTCTGCTCTCTGCAAGATCGTTCTGCACACCAGTCTCCAAATGTTGCTCACTGTAACAGTACTTCTGCAACCCAGTCTCAAAACTCTGCTCTCTGTAACAATAATTCTACACCTCAGTCTCCAACCTCTGCTCTCTGCAACAGTCCTTCTGCACCCCAGTCTCCACCCTGTGGTCTCTGCAACAGTCCTTCTGCACCTCACTCTTAAAATGCAGTTCTCTGCTACGATCCTTTTGCACCTCAGTCTCCAACCACTACTCTCTGTAACAGTTCTTCTGCACCTTGATCCCCAACATCTGGTCTCTGTTTTATCCTTCTTAAACCCAGTCATTAAACTCTGTGATCTGTAACAGTCTTTCTGGATTCATTCTTCACACTCTGCTCTCCATAACAGGCCTTCTGCATGCCAGTCTCTAAACTCTGCTCTCTGTAAAAGTCTTTTTGCACCTCAGTCTCCAAACTATGCTCTCTGCAACGATCCTTCTGCACCCTAGTCTCCAACGTCTCCTCTCAACAGTCCTTCTGCACCTCATTCTCCAAATTCTTCTCTCTGCAACAGCCCTTTTTCACCCAAGTCTCCAACCTCTACTCTCTGCAACTGTCCTTCTACACCAGAGTTTTAACCTCTGCTCTGTGTAACAGTCCTTCTGCAACCCAGTCTTTAACCTCTGCTCTCTGTAACAATCCTTCTGCACCCCAGTCTCCAACCTCTGCTCTCCATAACAGTCCTTCTGCACTATATACTCCAACCTCTGCTCTCTGTTACAGTCTTTCTATACCGCAGTCTCCAACCTCTGTTCTCTGTAAAGGTCCCTCTGTACCCCAATTTCCAAAATCTGCTTTCTGTAACAGTCCTTCTGCACCTCAGTCAGCAATCTCTGATCTCTGTAACAGTCCTGATGCACTTCAGTCTCCAAACTCTGGTCTTTGTTACAGTCCTTCTGCAACTCAGTCTGATACCTCTGCTCTCTGCACTATCCTTCTGCACCCCAGTCTCCAATCACTTCTCTCTGTAACATTCATCCTGAACAACAGTCAAAAAAAAATTTCTCTATGTAAGATCTTTCTGAAACCCAGCCTCAAAACTCTGCTCTCTATAACAGTCCTTCTGCAACCCAGTCGCCAACTTTTGCTCTCTGTATCAGGCCTTATGCACCCCAGTCTCCAAACTCTGCTCTCTGAAACAGTCCTTCTACACGCCAGTCTGCAACCTCTACACTCTGTAACGGTCCTTCTGCACCCCAGTCTCACACCTCTGATTTCTGTATCATAATTCTTCACCCCAGTCTCCAACGTCAGCTCTGTGAAACAGTCCTTCTGCATCTAAGTCTCCAACCTCTGCTCTCTGCAACAGTCCTTCTACACCCCAGTCTCCAACCCCTGCTTTCTGCAACATTCCTTCTGCAACCCAGTCTCCAACCTGTGCTCTCTGTAACAGTCTTTCTGCACCGCAGTCTCCCACCTCTTATCTCTTTAGCGATCCTTCTGCAGCCCAGTCTCCACCTCTGCTCTCTTCACTGATTCTTCTGCAATTCAGTCTCCAATCTCTGCTCTCTTCAACGATCCTTCTGCACCCCAGTCTCCAACCTTTGCTCTCTTTAACTGTTTTTCTGCACCTCAGAATCCAACTTCTGCTCTCTTCAACCATCCTTCTTCACCCCTGTATCCAACCTCTGCTCTCTGCAACGATCCATATGCACCCCAGTCTCCAAAATCTGCTCTCTACAGCAGTCCTTCTGCACCCCAGTGTCCAACGTCTCCCCTCCTTAACATTCCTTCTGCACTGCAGTCTCCAACCTCTGTTCTCTGTAAGGTCGTTCTGCACCCCAGTTTCTAAACTCTGCTCTCTTTAACATTCCTTCTCCAACCCAGTCTACAACCTCTGGTTTCTTCATCGGTCCTGCTTCAACCCAGTCTCCAACATCTGTTCTCTGCATCAGTCCTTCTACTCCCCAGTCTCCAACCTCTGCTCTCTGTAACAGTCCTTCTGTACCGCAGTCTCTAACCTCTGCTCTCTATAACGGACTTTCTGCACCCCAGTCTCAAACCTCTGCTTTCTGCATAAGTCCTTCTGAACCATGGTTTTCAAACTCTACTCTCTGTAACAGTCCTTCTTCACCTCTGTCTTCAAGCTCTGAACTCTGCAACCTTACTTCTGCACCCCATTCATTAACATCTGTTCTATGTAACAGTCCTTCTGCACCCCATTCTCTAACCTCTGCTCTCTGCAACAGTCTTTCTGTACCACAGTCTCAAACCTCTGCTCTCTGTAACTGTCCTTCTGCACCCCAGTCTCAACATCTGATTTCTGTATCAGTAATTCTGCACCCCATTCTCCAAACTTTGCTCTCTGCAACAGTTCTTCTGAACCCCAGTCTCCAACATCTGCACTCTGAAACCGTTCTTCTATAAACCATTCTCCAACCTCTGCTCTCTGTAACAGTCCTCCTTTATTGCAGTCTCCGAACTCTGCTTTCAGCAAAGGTCCTTCTGCACCCCAGTCTCAAACCTCTGCTTTCTGTATCAGTCCCTTCTGAACACCAGTCTCCAACCTCTGCTCTCTGTAACAGTCCTTCTGAAACTCAGTCTCCAATTTCGGCTCTCTGCAACAGTCCTTCTGCACCCAAGTCTCCAACACCTGCTCCCTGCAACAGTCCTTCTTCATCCCATTCTCCAAACTCTGCTATCTGCAACAGTCCTTCTGCACTCCAGTCTCTAACCTCTGCTCTCTGTAACAATCTTTCTGCACCTCTGTCTCCACCTCTGCTCTCTGCAATGGTTCCTCTGCACCTCAGTCTCCAACCTCTGCTCTCTGTAAGGGTACTTATACACCCGAGTCTCCAACCTATGCTTTATGTATCAGTCCTTCTGCACCCGAATCTCCAACATGTGCTCTGTGTAACTGTCCCTCTGCACCTTAGTCTCCAAACCCTGCTCTCTGCTACAGTCTTTCTAGACCCCAGTCTCAAACCTCTGCTCTCTGTAACAATCCTTCTGCACCAAAGTCTCCAATCTCTGCTCTCTGCAACAGTCCTTCTACAACCCCAGTCTTCAACCTCTGCTCTGTGTAACAGTCCTTCTGCACCCCAGTCTCCAACGTCTGCTCTCTGTAACAGTCTTTCTGCACCATATTCTCAAACCTCTGCTCTCTGTAACAGTCTTTGTATACCGCAGTCTACAACCTCTGCTCTCTGTAACGGTCCCGCTGCACCCCAATTTCCAACCTCTGTTTTCTGTAACAGCCCTTCTGCACCTCAGTCACCAAACTCTGCTCTCTGTAAGCGTCCTTCTGTACCTCAGTCTCCAACCTCTGCTCTCTGTAACAGTCCTTTCGCACCTCAGTCTGAAATCTCTACTCTCTGCAGTATCCTTCTGCATCCCAATCTCCAACCACTGCTCTCTGTAACAGTCGTCCTGCACCTCAGTCACCAACCTCTGCTCTATGTAAGATCCTTATGCAACCCAGCCTCAAAACTCTGCTCTCTATAACAGTCCTTCTTCAACCCACGCGCAAAAGTCTGCTCTCTATAACAGTCCTTCTGCAACCCAGTCTCCAAACTCTGCTCTCTTAAGCAGGCATTCTGCACCCCACTCTCCAAACTCTGCTCTCTGAAACAGTCCTTTTACACGCCAGTCTCCAAACTCTGCTTTCTTTAACGGTCCTTCTGCACGCCAGGCTCCCACCTCAGCTTTCTGTATCATAATTCTTCATACCAATCTCCAACGTCTTCTCTGTGTAACTGTAATTCTTCATCTCAGTCTCCAAACTCTGCTCTCTGAAACCGTCCTTCTGAACCCCAGTCTCCAAACTCTGCTTTCTGCAACATTCCTTCTGCACCCAAGTCTTTAACCTGTTCTCTCTGTAACACTCCTTCTGCACCCCAGTCTCCCACCTCTGCTTTCTGTAACGATCCTTCTGCAGCCCATTCTCCACTTCTGCTCTCTCAACGATTCTTTTGCAACTCCATCTCCAACTTCTGCTGTCTTCAATGATCATTCTGCACCTCACTCTTCAAACTCTGATCTCTGTAACAGTTATTTGCACCTCAGTCTCCAACCTCTGCTCTCTGCAACCATCGTTCTGCACCCCAGTCTCCAACCTCTGCTCTCTGCAACGATCCTCCTGCACCCCAGTCTCCAACGTCTCCTTTCCTTAACACTCCTTCTGCACCCCAGTCTCCAACCTCTGTTCTCTGTAAGGTCCTTCTGCACCCCAGTTTCCAAACTCTGCTCTCTGTAACCTTCCTTCTCCAATCAAGTCACCACCTCTGCTTTCTTCAATGGTCCTTCTGCAACCCGTCTCCAACCTCTGTTCTCTGAAACAGTCCTTCTAATCTCCAATTTCCAATCTCTGCTCTCTGTAAAAGTCCTTCTTTAGCTCCAACTTCTTCACTCTGTAATGGTTCTTCTGCACCCTAGTCTCCAACCTCTGCGTTCTGTATCAGTCCTTCTGAACCCCAGTCTCCACCCTCTGCTTTCTGCAACATTCCTTCTGCACCCCAGTCTTTAACCTGTTCTCTCTGTAACACACATTCTGCACCCCAGTCTCCCACCTCTGCTTTCTGTAACGATCCTTCTGCAGCCCATTCTCCACCTCTGCTCTCTCAATGATTCTTTTGCAACTCCAGTTCCAACTTCTGCTGTCTTCAACGATCATTCTGCACCTCACTCTTCAAACTCTGATCTCTGTAACAGTTATTTGCACCTCAGTCTCCAACCTCTGCTCTCTGCAACCGTCGTTCTGCACCCCAGTCTCCAACCTCTGCTCTCTGCAACGATCCTCCTGCACCCCAGTCTCCAAAGTCTCCTCTCCTTAACACTCCTTCTGCACCCCAGTATCCAACCTCTGTACTCTGTAAGGTCCTTCTGCACCCCAGTTTCCAAACTCTGCTCTCTGTAACCTTCCTTCTCCAACCAAGTCACCAACCTCTGCTTTCTTCAACGGTCCTTCTGGAACCCCGTCTCCAACCTCTGTTCTCTTAAACAGTCCTTCTAATCTCCAATTTCCAATCTCTGCTCTCTGTAACAGTCCTTCTTTAGCTCCAACTTCTTCACTCTGTAATGGTTCTTCTGCACCCTAGTCTCCAACCTCTGTGTTCTGTATCAGTCCTTCTGCACCACAGTCTCCAAACTCTGCTCTCTGTTACAGTCCTTCTGTACCTCAATCTCCAAACTCTGCTTTCTGTAAGATCCTTCTGCAACCAAGTCTCCAAACTCTGCTCTCCGTAACAGTCCTTCTGCACACTAGTCTCCAACCTCTGCTCTCTCTTACAGTCCTTCTTCACCCGAGTCTCCAACCTCTGCTCTCTGCAACATTCATTCTGAACCCCAGTCTCCAACATCTGCTCTCTGCAACAGTCCTTATGCACCTCAGTCTGAAATCTCTGCTCTCTGCAACGATCATTGTGCACCCCAGTCTCCAAACTCTGCTTTCTGTAACAGTCCTTCTGCACCTCAGTCTCCAACTTCTGCTCTCTGTAACAGTTTTTTTGCTCCCCAGTCATTAACATCTACTCTCTGAAACAGTCCTTCTACAACCCTGTCCAAATGCAGAAGAATGAGACCTGAACTATCTATCGCTCACCCTGCAAAAAATCAACTCAAAATGCATTAAAGACTCAGGCACTAGAAAAGAAATTATGCAGTTTCTAGGAAAAAACAAAGTCAATACTCCAACCTACAGGCAGAGGTAATGACTTTCTCAATAGGATGCCAAAGCTCAGGAGATAACACCAAAAGTTAGCTAATAGGATGGCATCAAATTAAGAAGGTTCTTCACAGCAAAGGAGACAATTAGAATATGAAGAGAGAACCTACAGGAAGAGAGAAAATCTTTATGAGGTGCTCTTCTAAAAGAGGATGAATATTCAGAATATTAATAAAGAACTCAAAAAACTTAACATCAAACCCACAATTATTAAATAACCAAATTATCAAATAACCCAATTACCAAATGGGAAACTAAAAGAACTAAACAGACACGTCTTAGAATAAAATATGTGAGTGACCAACAAATATATGAAAATACTTGCAAGTCAAGACTACCCTGAGATTTCATCTCACTTCAGTGACAAAGGCAACCACCAAAAATACAAACAGAAATGAGTGTGACAAGTAGAGAATTGGAGAGAAAGGAGCACTCTCACCCTGTTGGTGGGTATGTAAATCAGCACAACCACCATGGAAATCGGGATGGAGGCTCCTCAGGAGTAGCCATGGACCACCCTGTGAACCAGCTCTACCTCTGCTTGGTATTTATCACAGCGGATTGAAGTCATCATACTATAATGACACATACATGCCCATGAACCAGCCGAGGTGACATCAGTGGACGAATGAATAAAGAACATCTGGTATATGCACACTGGAATTTCATTCAGCCATTAAGAAGAACAAAATTATGTCATGCTGGAAGATGGATGGATCTTCAGAACATTAAGGGAAATAAGATACTCAGAAAGTTAAGGGCCGAATGTTTTTCCTCTGTTAAAGCTAGAGGGGGAAAAGGAAAGAAAGTTGGGAATGGAGTCTCATCATGAAAGTTGAAGGAAGATCAGTAGAGTCAAGGTACCAGGGGAGGAGGTGAGGAAAAGGGAATTATTTGAATGATATTGGCCAAAGTTCACGGTTATTTTGTGTGCATGTTCAAATATGTGTCAGATAATCCCACCATTATGGACCACTACAATGCACCAATGAAGTGTGAAAAGAAGTTTCACAATACATGGGACAGACACTATTCTAGGAGGGTGCCCATTTTTTCCCATCTATAAATACCATGATCATTTACCACTGTCAAAAATCTCTACAGATTCAAATGTTCTGATCACTGCTCCACCACATGGCCTCTTCTACTTCAGGGTCCCCAATTCTCACTGAAATCAGGGAGCCCGTTTCAACGATGCCAACTGTTAATGTCTTCCCAGGCTGCCGAGGACAGCGGCTGCGGGTTTCACAAGGATCTGGTGCTGCCTTCTGAACGCATGTCCACAGGGCCTTGGCGAAGGCTGGTGCTCCAGGCCCTTCTCCAGATCCAGCTGTGAGGCCAGGTAAGGGGTCAAATAACATGCCATCCAACATATTATTTATTTCTGATCACCATGCTCTCCATTATTTCAGGATCATATTGGTCATTGAACTTAAGCAAACACTGAGTCCAGATTTCAGTCCATCAACCAAAGAGAGTCTAATAGCCACTCCCCATGGCTCAGGAAAATCCTTGGCCCTAACATTTCTGGTGATTACGTCCCTGTGACTGCATTCAAGATGATCCAGCAATATGTCCTGACTTCTTTGGTCTAGAAGACTCAAACAAATACTTTTATATATTCTTAAGGCTCCTATTAACAAAATACAGTAAAATATTTACCTTTTATTTTGGAGTGACCCTTATACTCTCCTGGGCTATATTTTATACTCTTACCTGAGGCGTTCTAGGATCAGACCCCAATTAAGAGTCTGGTGACAATGTGAAATTATCGATGAGCATCTTAAAGACAATTGGGCTGGGGATGTGGCTCAAGCAGTAGTGCGCTTGCCTGGCACGCATACGGCCCGGGTTCGATCCTCAGCACCACATACCAACAAAGATGTTGTGTCCGCAGAGAACTAGAAAATGAATATTAAAAATTCTCTCTCTCTCTCTCTCTCTCTCTCTCTCTCTCTCTCTCTCTCTCTCTCTTTCTCTCTCTCTCTATTTCTCTCTCCCATCTCCTCTCCTCTGCTCTCCTCTCTCACTCTCTCTTAAAAAAAAAGACAACTGCCCAGGTAGAGTCACCATAGAGCCTTCAATTTAGTGAAAGCTAGTCTCCTTGGGGGAGGAGGGTCTGCTTCTGACAGCAAAGAGGGTTAATGGAGATTTCAGGGTTCAAGGCTCTGAGATTTGTCTAATTCCACTGGTATTTTGCCATTCTAATTAACAGGGTCTCAATCATTGTCCCATTAATGTCCTAATTTACATAAGAGAGACCTGGAGAAATTGTGAATTTATAATTTTCTTGGTACTTCTGCAATTTGGAGAATTGGATGTTTTATTCTGATATTAACCTATATCAGTTTCCAGAGAGAAAATATTTCTGATGATCTGAACCTGACTTGAAGGAGGAATATAATTCTTAAACCTATCATTTTCTTTCTGTAAGTCTCCCACTCCAGTCAGTAACAGCAGTCTGTAGTCATGTTGTAATGTTTATTCCCACCCTGAAGGTCTATGGTGTTATTCCAAAGCTCAGTTTTACATAGACATTTGATTTCAGGCCACGATAACTTAAAGTCTCTGTTGGGTCATTGCACACCAGGAATTATCAGGTCTCCTTTCCCATGGACTGTGACATCATCAACATATTCAATTCCCTCAGGTCAGACATCCAACCTACCTCCTCAGATCTGTTATCTAGAACCATCTCTGATGTAAACCACTATTGTGGTCAGTGCCACCGTGGTCAGGTAGAGATGAAGAACGACTCTTGATGTCTTAGAGTAGAGGAAGTTGACACAGAAAAATGTTATGAAATGGTTGTGAGATCTGGAAGAAAAAAGGAAAATAGGGCAGGTGACACCACTCCATATATGGAAACCCTAACATCCCTGGAAATAGACTCATTCCACGCTACTGTGACCCACATTCAGGAACAGCTGTCTAAAAGCCTGCACACACAGCTCCTGGCACCAAGGAGATTAGTTCCTGCCTCTACAGGGCTGGTTTGCTGCTGCTGCTATGGGATCCAAAACAACCTGCTTTCTTCCTTTCCTTTCTTTCTCTCTGCCTAGTGTTTGGCTGATCTTGACAGAACCTCTTATAATGGAGGCCTGCAGTCGGGGGAGTGTGGGAAACGAGGTTCTCGTACTTTCTTCCCCTCTGGTGTGGGGAGAACACAGAATAATAGAGATGGTGCTGAACACCCACACAAGGTGTCCGACACACTTGAACCTGAAAGTGGGAAAAGGGTGTTTGTGAAAAGAGGGGAGAGAAAGGAGTCTCAGAGATTTGAAAAGCGGGATTTGAAGTTAAAGCTCCAGGTACAGACTCTCTAACCAGGTGCCTAAAAGTCCCTGGGAGACATCTTATTTCAGATGACTGTATAATCAAGTTTGAAGATTGGTCTAGACTTTGATCATGCAAAGGGATGCACACCCTCCAGCCAGCTTCCTCAAGGCACTCTGGACCTCGTCGCTTCTCAGGCTGTGAATGACAAGGCTCAACAGGGGGCTCACCACACAGAAGATCACAGAGACCAGGGTGTCCATGTCCAGCCTTCTCTGGGCCTGTCATAGTGGAAGTTGGCTGTTCCATAGAAGACCACCAAGACAGTGAGAGAGGATGCACAGGTGGAGAAGGCCTACCTCTTGCCCTGGGCAGAAGAAATCCCCAGGATGGCCACCATGTTGAGTGTGTAGTAGCCTGCAGTGAAGAGGCAGAAGCTCAGTCCCATGGTGGCACTGACAACGTGGAGCGCAGACTCGTTGACAGAGGTGTCTGAGCAGGAGAGCTTCAGGAGCAATGGGGTGTCACAGAGAAAGTGGCTGAACTGGTGGAGTGCACACAGAGTTAGTGTGATGGCCAGCACCGTGTGTGTGACCAAATCCACCAGCCCACACAGCAAGGACCCAGTCACCAGGCCAACACAGACCTTTACACTCATGATGAATGGGTACTGAGGAGGACGGCAGGTGGCCACACAGCAGTCACACTGGCCACACAGCGAGTAAGAAGTCTTCTGTGTCAGCACTTGTCACCAAGAAGAAGATCTGGGAAAGGCAGCCCTCATAAGAAATGGCCTTCTTTTCCCAGAAGAAGTTCACCAGCAGTACTGGGAGGGTGGTGGATGTGTACTAGACGTCCAAGAAGCTCAAATTGCTGAGGAAAAAGTACATTGGAGTGAGAAGAGCAGGACTGATCCAGGTGGCCACTATTATGAGCATGTTCCCCAGGAGAGTGGTCAGGTAAATGACCAGAAAGAGCAGAAAGAACTAGCCCTGTAGGTTGGAGTGGTTGGAAAATCCCAAGAAGATGAATTCAGTGACAAATGATTGATTGCTCATTTTCAATTTTATCATAGCTACAAAACAGAGAAAAAGAGACCATGATGAGAATGGACTGAGAGCATCCCAAACAGGCTTGTTAATCTGCAGCAACATGGCAAATAATATTGTATACAGAGATGCCTGGACTCTGGAAAGAGACGAATAGGAGTGACTTTAGAGAGAGCATAACTTCTCACAGACTTTTGCATGGGTGCTCTTTTGTAAGAATAAATGGAGACTTGGTCAAAATGCACAACCAGCTATCAACCCCTGTGTCTCATTGAATCTGCAGTATCTCCCTCCTAAAACTGTGCTTCACTGTGATGAATTCTTTTTTGTATGTCTGTTATTTCAAGTAATAAGTTTTCATTGTGGAAAAATGAAGGAAATGTAGAAAGTTATTTAGAAGAATAGAACAGGTCACAAAATCAAAGCTCTGTTTGCATTCATCCCATTCTACCTCTATCTATCTTTAAAATATCCAAAGCAAAATTTCCCAATATTGTTGTACTCTGTTTAGTTGTTTGCCTTGTAATCTTAATTTCCTAACATGAAATTAAGTTAATATCTCCCTTTTTATTGAACATAGCAACCTTCCATTCCATTTACTATCATAAATATTGGAATAGAAGCTTTCATAGATAAGTATCTGTGATCATCTCTGATTATTTCTTAAAAGTAAAATTATAAGTCACCTGCTTTTAAATACATTGATCTATTTTTTTCAGTAGAAAGTTTTATTTTTTTAAGTTTTATAAGATACAAGAAATTTTGACAAATGATATATACGTAGGTATTTTTCTTCTTTTGTATTATAAGATTTACCTCACCAAACATTACATTTCCTGAAAAAAAAATGATTGATACAATTACTGATTTTCTATCATGTTACCCATGCCAATCCGTGATCCGTTGTTTTCAACTAAAATTTCTGTTTCTTTTTCAATCTTAAATAAAAAATATTATAGTAAAACAGTAGGCTCTTGGTCCAGATAGATGTGGATTGAAATCCATCTGTTGTTTACTCGATGTTGTTTGTAAAAAAGTGAGCTCATCTCTATTCCTCAGTTTGTTCCATGCTTAGGATATTAATGATGTCTATTTCACAACTGCTGAAAAAAGTTTTGAGATAATATAAGCTATGTGTCTGGCACATTACATTTACTCAATGCCTTTTATCAAGTTAGAAAATGTCTATCTATTTTTTACTAGTAGTTTTTTTTTTTTTTGGTGTATGTGTGCTGGGTTTTGAATTCAGAGCCTTATGCATACTAAGCATGCACTCTACCACTGGACTTTGCCCCTAGTTTCATTTAGTTATAGTTTTCATCATAAATAGATATTGAATTTTCTTATTTTCTCTGCATCTATTGAAATGATATATATTTTTTCTTATTTAGTCTGTTACTATGGAAATTCGGTTGATTGAATTTTTGAATATTGAACCAGCCTTGCATTCTGGGATTGATCTCAATTGACTGTAATGTTATCCTTATTCTATATGGCTGAGTTCAGTTTGTTAATATTGTTCCCTGCTTGCTTTTGTGTATTCTATTTTCGCTGTTCTCCAGAGATAATCTATTTCTTGAAGAATTCTCAGCTGTATTCTACTGTTATTTTCAGTCAATGCATGTTAGTGGACTAGTGGGAAACAGAGAAGGGATTTCTGATGTTTCCAGGAAGCTCTGCCTTAGGTATTGTAAACTCAGTCACAGGGATATGGCCTTCACAGTGACCCACTTTGTAGAAATATGGCTGAGCCTAGTTCTTATTCCTCCCGACGTTAGACATTTCGGCCTGTTCCTTTCCATAGCTGCAAAGATTTTCCTTTGAGTGTCCTAATGTAACAGTTTCTGTTACTCTTGCCCCTGAAGATTACAGCTTTTGTTCTATGCAAAAAATCAGAAAATGGGTCTGGGAGGAGTTTTGGCTGCTGTTGCTGCTCTTTGTCCCTCCACCTATCTAAGAAATGATACCGTTAAAGACACTTTCTCAGAATACTTCCCTATCTTCCTGGGAGCATTTGGTGGAATCTATGGAGAATAAGAAAAAATACAAACATCTTATGTCTATAGCCCTCAGGGTCTTTATGCTCTTAAACCAGTCTATACTTAGTCTTTAGCAATCCATTAACTATTTTTTATTTGAGTTTTTTTTTTATAAATAAACTCCTATGTATCTAGTGGGTTCTCCCATAGTTGAAGTCTATACACTTACTTTTCAAAAATATTTACTAATTTCTAATTTAGTTAAATATTTAGTTATTGTATTCAAAACAATCTCATTCCTAGCATATTTCCAAGGAAATTAATGCACAGTTCACAAAAATTCTTGTGTAAAAATTCATAAAAACTCAAACAAATATTATGCCTTCAGCAGAAGGACAGAAAACAAATCACGGTTTATCATGCAGTGGAATAATTCAATTACTTTAGAAAAACAAATACTGGAACATTAATAACATTGACAAATCTAAAAAAATTTTCTGGGTGAAAGAAGCCAGATACAAAATATATACTGTATGTTTCCTTTAAATAAAGTTCAAAAATTAGCAAAACAGGTATAATGGTCAAGTAATAATGGTGGTCTTTTTTTTTGTTTAGAGCTCAGGGGTGATATCAGTTGAAGCATGAAGGAATTTTCTAAAGTGATGGAAATGTTTTATATCCTGATTTTTGGTAGTTCATATATATGTAAAATATTATAAACCTGTACACTTTAGATCTGTGCATTCTTTGAGTACAAATTATAGTTCAATTTTTAAAAATAGACTTATTTTAAAAATAAGTAATTAATGGGTTAGAGTGGTACCTGCCTGTAATCCCAGGTACTTGGGAGACTAAGGCAGTAGGATCATAAATTTGAAACTCTGCAAGGCCCCCCGCCCCAAATAATTGAATGGGCTGGGGATATAGCTTCATGGTAGAGTGCCACTAGGTTCAATCCCTAGTACTGCAGTAAGTAAGTAAGTAAGTAAGTAAGTAAATTGATAAATAGAAGTGAAAGCATTTTTTCAAGATGATTTTTAACTCAGGATTGGTTGAAACCACATCTAAATATTTTTTTTAAGTCTCTAAGAGGTTAAGTATTTTCTCCCATTTTTTGCCTTTCTCTACTTCTTTTTTACCACAGTGATAGTCCAGGACATATCACGTTTTACAAGTGACATCAGTTGTTTCCTGATCACGATCTGTTTGAAGCAGTGAATGTGATTGGTGGGTGCATTCGGTCTGTATCACAGATACAAAGCCTTGCTCACCATGATGGATGGGCGTGTGCGTGTGCATGTGTGTGTGTGTGTGTGTGTGTGTATGTGTGTGTGTGTTATTGGCTGTGGGATTGGTCTTGACTGAGAACACTGTCTTATAGTTAGTGAGATGGCAAGTTGGCATCACAGGCAACATTGATGGCAGAAATCTCAAAGAATATAGCAGGAATCTGCCATCTAAGGCTCAGCAAGCTCAGAACACTTGGTTATCCTAATTGCTATAAATGGAAAGACACTCACCATTGAGCTTCTCTGAGAGCTGCATCACACTGGGGTGGAAGGAGGGAACCCATTTCCATAGAGATGTACCCTGTTTCTATGGAGACTCCAGCTAGGCTTCAAGGGGCTGGTGGGATAGTAGCAGTTTATGCTGCCAAGCCCTGGGCCATTCTGAGGAGCCTGCTACTTCAGGGGAGGTGGCAGGGTAGCAGCCTATGGGGCCGGGACTAGGCTCTGTGAAGTTGTTTCAGGCCTGATTTTTAAGCAAGGTCCTTGGCAATAGAAACATCGGAAAACGTCCCACCCCCCACCATGCCATGGGCCACCAGAGAGCCCAGGTGTGTCTCTGGAAGCCAGGCTTGGGTATGAGCATGGACATCAATGATTGAAGAGTATCAACAATAGGGAACCATAAATCTCTTTCAGGTGAATTCAGACTGAAAACAGGGACATCTGGAGGGAGATAGACTGGATTTTAGAAAATCATCAGATCTCTAGGTCTAGAACACGCAGATAGACCCACTCATGGAATTGTGCATGTGAGTCCAAGGAACAGGGGTCGATAACTGTGAAACCTGGTTCCCCACGTTTTAGACACACCTGTTTAGTTAAAAAGAGTGATCTGAGTGCTAGAACAAGATCAAAATGAAGTTGTCTGTATCTGAAGACGTGCTGTGTTGAAGGTGGGAGAAAATCTCTGAAGCCCTCATGGAGAAGGATATGGAGAACTTTAAAGACCTAGTTGAAGAGGACACGGTAAAGACAACAAATCAGTTTGGGCAGGCTGGCTAGCTGGTGGGATCACTCAGGAAAACATGAATATGTGAGGAATAGCAGATGTAGAGGAGGCTTTAGTGGATTTGATTTGAGTAATGTTGAATGTGAGTTATCTGTGGAATAATCACGTGGAAATGCCATTCACAGACAGCCTAGAACTGCAGGTGTGGATATGGGAGTCATTGTCTTGAAGGCAACTGTTACAGCAAAGGGTGAATTTGAAATCCCCCAGGATAATAGAGAAAGTGAAGAAGGAAATAGAGAAAGTAGGGATTCTTGTGATACTTTGTGTTCACGAAAATTGTAGTAAAAGTTTTTCCAGAAATGACTAAAAACACCACACTATCTAGTTCAGTTGTAGGTATTGCTTTCTCTAAATAATTTCCCAAAACAAGAGGTTACCTTATTAGCATTGATTTACAATAAATCAACTTTGAAATGTAGCTGGAAGCTACATGTACTTGACATTTTTTTACATTCTCTGTTTTCTCTATCAACTACCTGGATGAACTTCAAGTCATTTAGAAATCAGTGACATGTACTTTCTTTTAACTCCCCGTGTCAAAAAGATCAATATGACAATCTCTTTTATAGGTAGATATCTAGATGTTTTCAGAAAAAGAAATAAAATTCCACATAGAAGGGAGTTCCAGCAGATTTTACTATGGGAAAATGGTACATGGTCTGTGGATGTGTAAAAGGGAAAACTAAACGTAAATGTTCAGGGATTTAAAAATACAATCTCTGAAGTTGTGCATACTGCTATTGTAAAGGTCTTAAATATAAAGGTCAGTTTAGGCGGGACAATTTCATGGAGCATTAAAAAAAATCTCCCAATGTATGTTTATATAATTTTATCTACATATAAGTTTTTCCTTGGTTTTACTGGCTAATAATTTCTTGTAGGTCACGGGTGTGGGGTAGGGTGAAGGATGATACCCAAACAATTTTCCTTATCTTCTATGCTCTTTATTAATGTAGGGCATTAGATTGAATCATCATCATGATCACCATTAGAATCCATTATTAACAATCATAACTCATGAATGACACTTTGTGACACAATATGTACTTGCTCCTTAGAATTTATATAATGCAGCATAGGAATTAGATCAACTTAATAGTAAACACTCTGCTCTGCAATAATAATAAGCATAATCATCATAATCATCTAAGAAATATTTCATAGAAAAATAATTTGAGTGTGAGTCTTCTTAGATTTCTTCAATACACATAAATGTCTGACTTTAAAAACCTTGTTTAATGTAGTTTAAAAGTGGCATGTTTTCTGTAAAAATTAGATTAAATTTCGGATAATCCATTCTATCAAAACTCAGTGAATTTCTTTGAAAAGATGAATTTTTACATACCTGAATCCAATCAGGATTTTTCAAATTGAGTAACGAATACAGACACACATTAGAAAAAAATACCTAAAACTTATTAAATACCTATAAGACTTTTACATGCATTAACTTATTTTGTTTACAGAACAACCTATAAGATAACCTATTATCCCCATTTTACAGAAAAAAGAATTGAAATTAATGCACAATATATTAATGCAAGTAGGGAAACATCAATGAATCCCTTTAATTTGCATAATGTAAATTAATTTGTACATTTAATATGTATTAACAATTATGATTTAAAAAACCAAAAAGAAATTGAATCAGAAAATTTATCATGTACTAACTATTATTTGTAGTGATACTTTGTTACCTGATGATAATACCATATATTAGTAAACTGTCTTATTATCTTCAATGCCCAGACATTGTTGTCTTTGGTTCTAATAATTCATTGCACATGATTAATAGGCCAAAACAGCTTTCATTAAAATTCCAAATCTCAGGGCCTTAAAAAGCTTAAAGTATTTAAATTTCAATAGAAAGTCGGTGCTTCAGTTAAGCACAACTAATTTTAAAATCTAAATATAAATAAAATAAAATAAATAAGTCTAGAAAGTCTAGAGTCTTAAAATAAAAACTTTTTTTTTTTTTGCTTTGGCAATAAATGAAATGTTTTGCTGACTAACTTTAGGGATTCATTTACTCAAACAGGGAAACAATGATTCCTATTTGATCTCAATAGCACAAGCAATGATTAAAATTTTTAAAACCAATTTTCATGTTGCCTTGTAAATTGCTTAAAACACACACACACACACACACACACACACACACACACACAGTACAAGGTCAATTTATCCAGAAAAATATCTGAATGATTTCAGGTGCTTGTGGCAATGTGAATTTATTACTGTGAAATCTATGAGCTATCTGGCCTGGCCCAGAGTTGTCCTAATATCCTTCCATGTGGTGTGTGTGCTTGGAGCCAAGGGAAAGATCAGAGGTCATTGTGCAGAACAGTTGGCCTCAGTCAGTGAGTTCCAAGTGTTCCCAGTGATGCTGGTCCAAGGACACACTTTGGGGAGGCTGAGCTCTTTCACCTAACATGCAGGGATGCCCTTACCCCTAACTGGTAGGTTTAAAATCTTAACAAATTCACCAGGAAAAAGCCTCCCTCCTGTCTTGGAGATTCAGCACTCAATTCGGCATTTAACATCTCTTTCAGTTCTGTTTTTTTGGGGCCGGGGTGTAGGGGGGCAGTTACCGAGGATTGAACTTAGGGGCTTGACCACTGAGCCACATCCCCAGCAATATTTTATATTTTATTTAGAGACAGGGTCTCACTGAGTTTCTTGGTGCCTTGATTTTGCTGAGGCTGTCTTTGAACTCACTATCCTCCTGCCTCAACCTCCTGAGCTGCTGGGTTACAGGCGTGCACCACTGTGCCAGCTCTTTCAGTTCTTTTTATTTCACCTGTGCTTCTTCTAGCAAAAAGGAGAAAGGGAAAACAAATTATTACCTCTTACGATATGTCAGAGCCTTCTAGTTATAAAATTCTTCAAAATAAAAAATTGTCTTTTCCATTTAGGATTTTAATTTTTTTTTCTTGGAAGTGGTTAGTTTCAATTCAAACCAATTTTGTTTCTATACAGGGTCTAATTTAGTCCTAAGCCAGATCAACTAAGAAACCCAAAGAGGATAACATCTGATCCCTGTCCTGCTGCGCCCCTCCCCTGACTCAGGCAATGGCAAGGCCCTACTGAGGTGGATGTTGCAAGGCGTTCATCCTCTGTAGGAGCGTAGTATGTTTCTGGAAATGGGCTGATTTGTTTTTGTATTCCTTTAATAAGAATAGTTTTGATTTCTCATATGACCATTAAGTATAAAGGAAAAATCATGACTTTCCCAATTAATGCAACTACTTCTAAAGCATAGATCTGTTTGCTCTAAATGCAATGATTTAGCTGTGGAGTGTAAATTGTTAATTTCTAAAGAAAAACTCCCTGTATTTCTGTCAAGGAAGTTTTTGAGAAATTAAATTAAAATCTAGAGAAGGAAAATTAATGTTAAGAAGATAGATTAGTGCTTAGTACTGGGCAACTTGTTCTTGTTCCTGTGCACAATGGTTTGTGCTCTTACTTTTGTTTGATTACAAGTAATAACAAATCAACTACTTGCCGTAACCATGGCACCGGTTCCAGTCAGTAAGTCAAGAAAGAATAGTCAAGGTATAGGCCTCACCATCCGTTCGTCTTCTGAGACCCCCTGTTGGAGCTTGTCTCCAACACTGTCCTTCAACCAACTTACAATCTAATGGGAAGATGAACTCAATATGTGCAGGAAACTTGGTAACAATTCTATATAATCTAGAAATAATCATTATTTTCACTTAGTGTTTGCTTGGGCAGCTCTGGGAATGGAGCACTTAATAATTGTCAAAGCCCCTCATTCCATCTTGAATATGCGCTCCTCCAGGTCCTAGTTGGGCCTCTCAATTGTGTTCTAAACACTAGGGCAACACCTTGTGTAAATGTGCACTCAGTAAAGGTTTGAAAAATGAAGAAGGTCTGTCAAGTACATCCACGGAGGGGAGTTTTTAAAAGATTGTTTAAAGACAGTACTGTGTGGTACCTAAAGATCCTAACAGAGACTTGACAGAGGCGAGAGGACATTTCTGTTCAGTGGTTCTGGTGCAGATATCTTGCTGAGAAAAATAAAGCCTCTGTGGGCATAAGTGAGGCAGCATAGCCCAGCGGATTCTGAGAAACTCAGTGTCTCCTCTCTCCTAAACATATCCCTTATGGAGACCATCGGCTCAGTTCCCACAGAACAAGCAGCTCTGCATCTTTCTTTCCCAATCAGTCATCTCAAAGTCAGGTGACCTAGAATGAAGTCACTTATGAGTGACCCCAAAATATAATATTTCTAAAGGAGGGGGGGTTGTGCATGAAGTAGATTACTCACAAGTTTCAGGGATTTATTACAGTTAATAAATTGCTTGCAACTCCCCTCCCCAAGCATCCATGTGTTGTAAGATAAAGATGAAAACCCCTAGTTAGTGAATGAATACGTTTATAAACATAACTTCTTTTACAATAATGATTTTTATTTAAACAGATATTTTGGTAGGTCTATTGTTATGCTATATTGTATCATAATGGGAATGTGTTCCTATACTTTCTCCCTAAAAATTATTCTTTTTTGTCCTGCTCATCAAAAGAAGAGGATTAACACTTAGCATTATTTATTGTTTACCATAAGTAATTTTCCACACACATCATCTCACTTAAGGAATTTAGGCATGTCAGAGTTTCTGGTTATGTTTTGGGTTTTCTTCCAGTACTGGAGGCATCATGCTAAATCCCTCAGGTTTTGTGATAACCTCTGAAGTTTTTTCTACTCTGGCAATACAAGTAGTATTGTGGAAACTTATACACACATAGAAAAGGTGCTATGATAGGTCATTACATAAATGCCATCAAAATGGTAATGAAAATATGTACAATATTCTGTAATATGATTATAAGGTGTAGGTATATACTGATTCTGGGATAGTGATTTTGAAAATTGTGATGGTAAATAAACTACTTACCAGCAACTCTCACAGAGAGGCGTAGATTTCTGGTTTTGGTGTGGCCCTTGCTGCTCTCCATACTAGCACCTGGGCTTCAAAGTAAGCTCTTGGTAAAACTGGCTGTTCGTCTCCATTCACCACAAAATGGACCTGTTATTTTGAAAGTTGCCTGTCGCATATCTGTGGCCTCAGGAAGGAGTCAAAATCCTCTGATCTCTCACAATTCATTTTCCTGTGATGGACATTTGTAGAGGTCTGGGGCTGACCTGTTGAAAATATGCATCGAGCCTTTCCTCTGCAGCTGCTCTGGGACACCTCAGTGTGCAAACACAACTCAAGGGCAACGGCTTGAGTTCAACTGCAACAATGGAGAGCAGTAAATTCGCTGTTGGATTCATTAATGTCTTGGCAATCACCTGTTCCCAGCATGCAGCGAGAAGATAAGCGTCCTCTCTCTTCTTGAATGTGGGTGAGCGAAGTTCAGAGTGAGATTTCTGCTAAGAAGTTGTGGGTTGCTGAAACCTAAAGACTGCCTTCCCTTCCCGCTCAGAAGAGAAGGGCTCAGGGTGGGTGTACACTTATTGGGATGGATTTCGCACGGCATATGAAGTTTTTCCTTCATGTTACATACTTTGCATGAATGACAGACATCAGAAGCCACAATATTAAAAGCATCCACACTATCTTCAGCTGATCCATTCCTGCTAAGGGCTGATTCTTTACCAAACCGTGTATGACTTCATGCCCCTTAATTTTATGATCCTGCTGATGCTCATGACCTGGTGTAGAAATTGTTTGCTATGGAGTTTAAAAGTAGGGTCAAAAAAAGAGTCATCAAACAGCTCTTTCGGGCACAGATTGAGAAAAAACAACAAGCTTGAAAGACTTGTAGTATTTTACTGCACAAAAATAAAAATAAAAGTATTAGATAAAGAGGTAAGTCTCATAAACTTAAAATTTCCTATAAAACAATGGGGTTTTCCTCATGCTTAGGAGAGACACATTAACAGTATTCCTAAAAGATCTTAGAATGATAAGCCATCAGGGAAAGACGAAGCTAAAGCACATTTGATGAAGCACTTCACAAATTCCGGGGTCGTCACAATAAAAGGAATGATAATGATGTGTTGTTAAGGGAGGGAGGAAATCAGAAGCTTTATTTACCACTCTTAATAATAATGTAAGCTGGTTCCACTGGTCTGAAAATGATCTTGAACTTCTTCAGAAAGTTAAATATGGAGTTAACGATCAACCTCTTTCACTCCCACTTACAAACTCAAGATAAATAAAAAAGTTGTCCACCAATGATTTGTACATGAATGTTCAAATAATGTTCATATTATATATAATGTTCATATTATATATACGAATCTTATTCATATTAGTCAAAAAGTGAAAATGACCAGGCAGTTCTATAATCTAGCTACTCAAGAAGCTGAGGCAGGAGGATCACAAATTCAGGGACAACCTGGGAAAAATTGCAAGACCCTGTCTCAAAACAAAAATTTTAAAAGGGTTGGGCTTTGGCTTAGTGGTAGAACATTTTTTAGTGTACAGGAGGCTCCGGGTTCAATCTGCAGTACGACACCCACACAGAAACAAAGTAAAAATTACTATCCAGTGGGAAATAAACAAAGAAATGTGGCATTTTCATAAGATGAAAATCAGTCACAATAAGGAAAAATAAACTAAAATACTAATACAAGCTACAATATAACTGAAAATTGCAAACATCCTAAGTGAAAGGAGTCAGATCCAAAAGGCGTATATGGTATTACTTCATTAAAAATATCCACAAAAACTCGAGTGTATACATAGGTCTTTCCACATGTGAAGGAGAAACACAGAAATGGTGTTTATTTAAAACTTAGAATCAAGATTCATTAGGAAAATGCAAGTCAAAGTCACATTGCACGTAGCACTTCACATTCACTAGTGTTGGCTAGAGCTGCAATATTGGGGAAAAGGAGATTGACTGCTTTGGGTATAGGCTTTTTTTGGAGAGAAAAGTAATAAAAATATTCTGAAATACCTGTGGATTAGAGAACCCAGGTGAGGTCACAATGTGTCACATAGTTAGCACAGTGTGCTTCCCCTGGTTGGAGAGGAACCACAGTGTTCATGAGACACTGTGTATTGAGAGAGCACTCTTGTAATTGCTGCTGAAGAGTTCACATATTTCTACAACAGACATTTCCTAGAATGAAACCATCATCTAGTTCTAATCTCACTATACAGTCTGTCTCCAAGCAAGCTTCCTCAGGGCACTCTGGACCTCGTTGCTTCTCAGGCTGTGAATGATGGGCTTCAACATGGAAGTCACCACACAGAAGAGCACAGAGACCAGGGTGTCCGTGTCCAGCCTTCTCTGGGCCTGTCATAGTGGAATTTGGCTGTTACATAGAAGACCACAACGACAGTGAGGGGAGACACACAGGTGGAGAAGGCATTCTTCCTGCCCTGGGCAGACAGAATCCCCAGGATGGCCACCATGATGAGTGCGTAGGAGCCTGCAGTGAAGAGGCAGGGGCTAAGGCCCATGGTGGCACTGACATCGTGGAGCGCAGACTCATTGACAGAAGTGTCTGAGCAGGAGAGCTTCAGGAGCAATGGGGTGTCACAGAGAAAGTGGCTGATCTCGTTGGGCCAACACAGAGTGAGTGTGATGGCCAGCACCGTGTGTGTGACCAAATTCACCAGCCCAGACAGCCAGGACCCAGTCACCAAGAAAACACAGACCTTCACACTCATGATGACTGGGTACTGAGGAGGACGGCAGGTGGCCACACAGCAGTCATACTGGCCACACAGCCAGTAAGACGCTTTCTGTGCCACAACTTGTCACCAAGAAGAAGATCTGGGAAAGGCAGCCCTCATGAAAAATGGCCTTATTCTCCCAGAAAATGTTCACCAGCAGTACTGGGAGGGTGGTGAATGTATAGCAGACGTCCAAGAAGCTCAAATTGCTGAGGAAAAAGTACATTGAAGTGTGTAGAGCAGGACTGACCCTGGTGGCCACTATTATGAGCATGTTCCCCAGGAGAGTGGTAAGGTAAATTACCAAAAAGAGCAGGAAGAACCAGCCCTGTAGGTTGGAGTGGTTGGAAAATCCCAAGAAGATGAATTCACTGACAAATGATTGATTGCTCATTTCCAATGTTGTTATTGCTACAAAACAGAGAAAAAGAGACCATGATGAGAATGGACTGAGAGCATCCCAAACAGGCTTGTTAATCTGCAGCAACATGGCAAATAATATCGAATGAAAAGCAGCCTGGAGACTGATAACCTGTGGGACTGGTCTCAGGGAATAAGACCCATGGAGCTGCACACATTAGCATGAGTGATGGTGGGTGGGAGTAACCAGAGAATTGCTAGAAGCCAACAGAAAGCCATTCGACCTCATTATGGTGTGAAGTCATTTCTCACTGTCTCAGTAATCTCTGTCTCCTGTTGTCCTTTTATGTAAATATAGGATTTTGTAGAAGTTCATTTTCATTGCAAATGTTAAGAAAAAAATTTATAAAGCAAAGTCATCATCTGCAGAAGCAGTCGGTGTTGCCTTCAGTGTTTTCCAATGTAGAGTTTTTCTCATTTTACATCAATCTTGATCTCTGTGTTCGGAAAGGCAGAAGTTAAATATTCCTGTACAATGCTGAAATTATCAGGGCCAGAGAAAAATAGAGGAAAGAAGTTGATGAAGTGGGGTTGGACTGGCTATCTTAAGTATACAAGGAAGATCAGTGGAGTAGAAGGAGAATGAGAGGGCGGAGAGGTTTGTGAAGGGAGGGAATGTGAAAGGTCTTTACGCAGATCATGTTATGTGCACATGGAAGTCTACCACAGGGGACTGCACCTGTATGTATATGTAGAAAGCACCAGTCAGAAATTAACAGATAAATGACCCAAAGAAAGATCAGTAGAGAAAGGAGAATGGGGGCGGGATGGGGAGGGAGATGGGGAGTTGGGACTGAATGGAGTAAATCAGATTCCATGCACGTAGGATCTTTTCCAAATCAACCCAACTTCTATGTATAACTATTATGCTCTAATAAAAAATTTAAGAAGATGACATGATCCTATTAGCAAAGAGTGAGATTTGAATTCTTCTTGACCTATTTGTATACCTTTAATTGCTTTCTTTTGTCCAATGGCTCTGGCAATTTCAAGGATGAAGTTGAATAGAAGTGGTGAAAGAGGGGGCACCCTGTCTTCTTCCAGTTTTTAGAGTGAATGCTTTCAACCTTTCTCCACTTAGAATGATGCTGCCTTGGGTATAGCATAGATAGCATTTACAATGCTTTTACAAAGTTCCTTCTGTCCCTAGTGTTTCTATTGTTTTGACAGGTAGGAGTAATATATTTTGTTAAATGCTTTTTCTGCATTTATTGAGATGATCAATAAACTTACATCTCTCTTAAATAAACTTAATCTCTCTCTTTTGGCTAAACATTCAGATCATCTCCAGTCCTATAAATATTTTAATGAACATTTTCCTACATAAACATATGTGACCATTTCAAATTATCTCTTCAGAATAAAATTTAAATCTGACATAAAAGAATTTGTTTTGCAGTTTCTATTTAAAACTAGCTCATGGGAGACATTATATTAAGTGAAATAAGCCAGACACATAAATAGAAATAGCAGTTTTTCACTTTTATTTGGAAGCTAAAAAGTTGATCTCAGAGAAGTAGGGAGTAGAGTGGTGGTTATTGGAGCCTGGGAGAGAATCACAAAAATCATTGTGAGTCTGATTTCTCAAAGACGCATGTGAAGGACTGCCTGAAACATGCCCTCTGAGTTTGGTCTTTAAAAAAAATAAGTGTGGACTTCTAACAGGGTCTTCAGAAAATCTCTCTTCTCTCCTCAGTGGGCAGCAGGAGGTCCATGGGTCTGGCTGCCTTGGAGCTAGCTGTGATGTTCAAATGGGCAGGACCAGGATGGCTGGAGAATCTCAGTAATCACCAGTAGACCACATTCTAGGTGAGGGCAGGGTGGAAACAGGCCATCCAGAAGGAAATGGCTTGAGCTCTGAAAATGAAAGAATCTGTGGATTTAGGAAACGGTAGTGGGTCCAATCTACTCATAACACCTACTCCCTGGGTCAGTCCACGGTTGCCACAGTTACAACAGGCCTTACCAGAACAACCCGGAGGGGGAGATGCACTCTGGCCTTCTGGCTTGGAGGTTTGGTCTGGGGCCAGCTGACCCATTGCTGCCGGCCTGAGATAAGGTGGGACACCGAGGTGGAAGGGAACAATGGGGAAAGCGTCCCTAGCTAATGGCATCCAGAAGATTAAGGCTTGGGAGGGGACAGGAGGAGAAAGTTCGCAGGGGACATGATGGGATTCCCCAGAGCATGTCCCTGGCCACACTCCACCTGCCCACACTCCTCTCAGTACAGTGGGCCTTTCAGATAATTAACCCACAAAATGGATGGATCCACAGATTAGGTCACAAGTCTCACAGTCTATTTTTTTCACCTCTGAACACTTCTACTGTGGCTGACCCTGAGCTTTTGGTGGGGGGATACCTTATTTCTAAGCCATAATAGTCTCTACAGTCCATGTGCTTTGGTTAGAATACCTTCATGTCGTCTGGGAGAGTAATCAGGTGCCAAAACAAGATAAAAAAAAATATCTGGTAACTGAAGATGTGACAATTGGAACTTGGGGAAAAGCTCTGAAGAGGAGACCTGGGTGGAGCACTTTAAAATCCTGGTGACGAGGACACAAGAGGGCACATGGTCTG
Source organism: Ictidomys tridecemlineatus (assembly GCF_052094955.1). NCBI lineage: Eukaryota > Metazoa > Chordata > Mammalia > Rodentia > Sciuridae > Ictidomys > Ictidomys tridecemlineatus. The sequence continues at coordinate 246,708 of NW_027521873.1, read as the reverse complement.
TGGGGTAGCTGAGTGGCAGTGGGATCACTCTTTAAAACATAAAAAAAATGAGAAGGAGCCTGTCTGGGGAGAGGAAAGGAGGAAAGGAGGTTGGGCCTGGAGTCTGGGTACCTGCGGGGTCTCCCCAAGAAGATTCCAGGAGGCAGCGGGACAGGTTCCCAGGAGATAGGCCTGGGAGTCATGGCTTAGAGTGACTGTGGAAGTCACAGGTGCTCATAAAGCCAAAATAGAGCAGGGTGAGGAGAGAGGGCCTGATGGACTGTGCGGAAAAGAAGGTGTCCAGAAGGAGGCTCACCAGCTATCAGCAATCATTCTGCACCACAGTGTCAAAGCTCTGCTCTCTGTACAAGGCCTTCTGCACCCCAGTCTAAAACCTCTGTTATTTATAACAGTCCTTCTGCACCCCAGTCTACAACCTCTGCTCCCTGTAACAATCCTTCTCCATCCCAGTCTCCAAGTTCTGCTCTCTGGAACACTCTTTCTGCACCCCAGTCTCGAACATCTGCTCTCTGCAACAGTCCTTCTGCACCTCAGTCTGAAAACTCTGCTCTCTGCAACAATCATTCTGCACCCCAGTCTCCAACCTCTGCTCCCTAACAGTCCTTCTAAACCTCAGTCTCCAAACTCTTCTCTCTATAATATCCTTCTGCACACCAGTCTCCAAACTGTGATATCTGTAACACGCCTTATGCACCCCAGTCTCCAACCTCTGCTCCCTGAAAGAAAACTTCTGCACCCTCTTCTCCAAGTTCTGCTCTATGAAAGAGTCCTTCTGCACCCCACTCTAGAACATCTGCTCTCTGCAACAGTCCTTCTGCACCTAAGTGAAATCTCTGAACTCTGCAACAATCATTCTGCAACCCAGTCTACAACCTCTGCTCTGTGTAACAGTCTTTCTGCACCTCAGTCTCCAAACTCTGCTCTCTATAATATCCTTCTGCACACCAGTCTACAAACTGTGATATCAGGACTTCTGAACCCCAGTCTCCAACCTCTGCTCCCTGAAAGAATCCTTCTGCACCCCAGTCTCCATGTTCTGCTCTCTGAAAGAGTCCTTCTGCACCCCACTCTAGAACATCTGCTCTCTGCAACAGTCCTTCTGCACCTAAATCTGAAAACTCTGCTCTCTGCAACAATCGTTCTGCAACCCAGTCTCCAAACTCTGCTCTCTGTAACAGTCCTTCTGCACCTCAGTCTCCAAACTCTGTTCTCTATAATATCCTTCTGCACACCAGTCTACAAACTGTGCTATCTTTAACAGTCCTTCTGCACACCAGTATCCAAACTCTGCTCTCTGTAACAAACCTTCTGCACCCCTGTCTCCAACCTCTTCTCTCTGTAACAGGCCTTCAGCACCCCAGGCTCCAACCTCTGCTCTCTGTAACAGGCCTTCTTCACCCCAGTCTACAACATCTCTCTGAAACGATCATTCTGCACCTCAGTCTCAAACAGCTGCTCTCTGCAACAGTCCTTCTGCACCTCAGTTTCCAAACTCTGCTCTCTGTAACAGTCCTTCTGCACACCAGTATCCAACCTCTGCTCTCTGTAACAAACCTTCTGCACCTAAGTCTCAAAACTCTGCTCTCTGCAACGGTTCTTCTGAACCCCAGTCTCCAACCTCTGTTCTCTGCAACAGTCCTTCTGCACCCCGGTCTCCAACCTCTGCTCTCTGTAACAGTCCTTCTATACCTCAGTCTCCAAACTCTGCTCTCTGTAATGGTCCTTCCGCAACCCAGTCTCAAAACTCTGCTTTGGGTATAAGTTGTTCTGCAACTCAGAATCGAACCTCTGCTCTCTGTAACAGTCATTCTGCACCTCAGTCTCCAACCTCTGCTCTCTGTAACAGTCCTTCTCCACCCTAGTCTCAAATCTATGCTCTGTGCAACATTTTTTCTGCACCCCGGTATCCAACCTATGCTCTCTGTAATTGTCATTCTGCACCACAGTATCCAAACTCTGCTCTCTGTAAGATCCTTCTGCACCTCAGTCTCCAACCTCTGCTCTCTGAAACGATACTTCTGCACCCCAGTCTTCGAACTCTGCTCTCTGTAACAGTCCTTCTGCACCTCAGTCTCTAACCTCTGCTCTCTCTAAAAATCTTTCTGCAACTCAATTTCCAACCTCTGTTCTCTGTAACAGTCCTTATGCACCTCAGTATCCAAACTCTTCTCTCTGTAATGATCCTTCTGCACCTCAGTCTCCACCAGTGCTCTCTTTAACAGGCCTTCTGCACTGCAGTCTCCAACCTCTGTTCTTTGTAACAGTTTTTCTGCACCCCAGTTTCCAAGCTCTACTCTCTTTTACAGTCCTATTGCACCCGAATCAAACCTCGGCACTCCGTAACAATCCTTCTGAACCTCAGTCTCAAAACTCTGCTCTCTTTAACAGTTCTTCAGAACCAGAATATCCAAACTCTCCTCTCTATAACACTCCTTATGCAACCCAGTCTCCATCCTCTGCTCTCTGTAAGAATCCCTCTGCACCCCAGTCTCCAACTTCTGCTCTCTGTAAAAGTCCTTCTGCACCTCAGTCTCCAACCTCTGCTCTCTGTAACGATCCTTCTGCACCTCAGTCTCCAACCTCTGCTCTCTGTAACGTTCCTTCTGCACCCCAATTGCCAACCTCTTCTTTCTATAATAGTGCTTCTGCACCTCAGTCTGAAACCTCTGCTCTCTGCAACTATCCTTTTGTACCCCAGTCTCCGAAATGTGCTATCTGTAACAGTCTTTCTTCACCCCACTCTCCAACTCTGCTCTCTGTAAAACGCCGTCTGCACTCCAGTTTCCAAACTCTGCTCTCTGTAACAGGCCTTCTGCACTCCAGTCTCCAACCTCTTCTCTCTGCAATGATCTTTCTGCATCTCAGTTTCCAACCTCTACTCTCTGCAACAGTTATTCTGCACCCCAGTCTCTAACCTCTGCTCTCTGTAGGATTTTTTTGCACCTCAGTTTTCAACCTCTCCTCTCTGTAACAGTCTATATGCACCCCAGTATCCAACCTCTGCTCTCTGTAACAATCTTAGGCACCTAAATTTCCAACTTCAGCTCTCTGCATCGGTCCTTCTGCACCTCAGTCTACAACCTCTGCTCTCTGTAAAAGTCCTTCTGCAACCTAGTCTCCAACCTCTACTCTCTGCAACATTTCTTCTGCACCCCAGTCTCCAACCTGTGCTCTCTGTAACTGTTTTTCTGCACCCCAGTCTTTAACATCTGCTCTCTGTAAGTATCGTTCTCCACCATAGTCTCCAACGTCTGCTCTCCTCAACGATCATTCCACACCTCAGTCTCAAACCTCTGCTCTCTGCAACGATCATTCTGCACCCCAGTCTTCAACCACTGGTCTCTGTAACAGTACTTATGCAGCTCAGTCTCCAACCTATGCTCTCTGTAAGATACTTCTGCACACCAGTCTACAACATCTGCTCTCTGCAATGATCCTTTAGAACCCCAGTCTCCAACCTCTGCTCCCTGTAACAGTCCTTCTGTACAGCAGTCTCCAAATTCTGCTCTCTGTAACGGTCCTTCTACACCCCAGTCTCCAACCTCTACTTTCTGTATTAGTCTTTCTGCACCCAAGTCTCCAAACTCTGCTCTATGTAACAGTTCTTCTGCACCTCAGTCTCCAAACTCTGCACTCTGCAACAGTCCTCTGCACCCCAGTTTCCACCCTCTGCTCTCGGTAACAGTTCTTCTGCACCCCAATCTCCAAACTCTGCTCTCTGTAACACTCCTTATGCACTCCAGTCTCTAACCTGTGATCTCTATAAAAATTCGTCTCGACATCAGTCTCTAACCTCTGCACTCTACACCGTTTCTTCTGTTCCTCAGTCTCCAAACTTTGCTCTCTGTAAGATCCTTCTGCAACCAATTCTCCAAACTCTGCTCTCTGTAACAGTCCTTCTGCACCCTGATCTTCAAACTCTGCTCTCTGTAACAGGCCTTCTGCACCAAAGTCTTATAACTCTGCTCTCTTTAATAGGCCTTCTGCACCCAAGTCTCCAACCTCTGCTTTCTGCAATGATCCTTCTGCAACCCAGGATCCAACATCTGCTCTCTGCAACAGTACTTCTGCACCTCAGTCTGAAAACGCTACTCTCTGCAACACTCCTTCAGCACCCAAGTCTTAAACCTCTGCTCTTGTAATACTTCTACTGCACCTCTGTCTCCAAAATGCTCTCTGTAAGATCCTTCTGCAACCCAGTCTTGAAACTGTGCTATCTGTAACAGTCCTTCTGCGCCCCAGTCTCAAACCTCTGCTCTCTGCAACAGTCCTTCTGCACCCCAGTCTCCAACCTCTACTCTCTGTAAGATCCTTCTGCACCACAGTCTCCAACCTCTTCTTCTCTCTATCAGTCCTTCTGCACCCAGGTCTCCAAACTCTGCTCTCTGCAATAGTTCTTCTGCACCCTAGTCTCCAAACTGTGCTCTCTGTAACAGTCCTTCTGCACCCCAGATTCCAATATCTGCTCTCTGCAATGATCCTCCTTCTACCCAGTCTCCAAATTTTGTTCTCTGTAAAAGTCCTTTTGTTTCACAGTCTCCACCCTCTTCTCTTTGTAACGGTCCATCTGCTCCCCAATTGCCAACCTCTGCTTTCTGTAACAGTTTTTCTGAACCCCAGTCTCCAAACTCTTCTCTCTGCAACAATCTTTCTGCACCTCAGTCTCCTAACTCTGCTCTCTTTAAAAGTCCTTCTGCACCTCAGTCTCCATTCTTTGCTCTCTGTAATGCTATTTATGCACCCCAATATTCAATCTCTTCTCTCTGTAACAATCTATCTGCACCTCTGTGTCTAACGTCTGCTCTCTGTAATAGTCCTTCTGCACCCCAGTCTCCAAACTCTGCTCCCTGTAACAGTCCTTCTGTACCGAAGTTTCCAACCTCTACTCTCTATAACATCCCTTGTGCACCCTAATTGCCAACCTCTGCTTTCTGAAACAGTTCTTCTGCATCTAAAACTCCAACCTCTGCTCTCTGTAACAGACCTTCTAAGCCTCAGTCTGAAATCTCTGCTGTCTGCAACATTCCTTCTAAACCCCAGTCTCCAAACTGTGCTATCTGTAACAATTTTTATGCACCCCAGTCTCCAACATCTGCTCTTCGTAACAGGTCTTCTGCAACTCAGTCTCCAAATTCTGCTCTCTGTAACAGGCCTTCTGCATCCCAGTCTCCAACCTCTTCTCCCTGCAACAGTCCTCCTGCACCCCAGTCTCCAATCCCTGCTCTCTGTAAGATCCTTCTGCTCCCCATTTTCCAAACTTTGGTCCCTGTAACAGTCATTCTGCACCTCAGTCTCCAACCTCATCCCTCTGCAACGGCCCTTCTGCACCCCAGTATTTAACCTCTGTTCTCTGCAGCAGTCCTTCTGCACCCCATGATACAAACTCTGCTCTCTGTAACAGTCCTCCTGCACCCCAGTCTCCAAACTCTACTTTCCGTATCAGTTATTCTGCACCCCAGTCTAAAACCTCTGCTCTCTGTAACAGTCCTTCTGCACCTCAGTCTCCAAACTCTGCTCTCTGCAACAGTCCTTCTGCACCCCAGTCTCCAACCTCTGCTCTCTGCAACCTCTCTTCTGCACCCCAGTCTTTAAACTGTGCTCTCTGTAACTATCCTACTACACCCCCGGTCTCCAAACTCTGCTCTCTGAAGGGATCCTTCTGCACCTCAGTCTCCAACCTCTGCTCTGTGCAACGATCGTTCTTCACTCCAACGTCTGTTTTCTGCAACAGTCCTTCTGACCCCAGTCTCCAACATCTGCTCTCTGAAACGATTCTTCCTCTACCCAGTCTCCAAACTTTGCTCTCTGTAAAAGACGTTTTGTATCGCAGTCTCCAACCTCTTCTCTTTGTAACGGTCCATCTGCTCCAAAATTGCAAATCTCTGCTTTCTGTAACAGTCCTTCTGCAACCGAGTCTCAAACGCCTTCTCTTTACAACGATCCTTCTGCACTTCACTCACCAAACTCTGCTCTCTGTGAAAGTCCTTCTGCACCTCAGTCTCCAACCTTTTCTCCCTGTAATGGTCTTTCTGCACCCCAGTCTTCAATCTCTGCTCTCTGTAACAATCCTTCTGCACCTCTGTCTCCAATGTCTGCTCTCTGTAACAGTCCTTCTGCACCGCAGTCTCCAACCTCTTCTCTCTACAACGATACTTCCCCACTCCAATTGCCAACCTTTGCTTTCTGAAACAGTCCTAATGCACCTGAGACTCCAAACTCTGCTCTCTGTAACAGTCCTTCTAAGCCTCAGTCTGAAAACTTTGCTCTCTACAACAATCCTTCTAAACCCCAGTCTCCAAACTGTGCTATCTGTAACAATCCTTCTGTACCCCAGTCTCAAAAATCTGCTCCCTGTAACAGGCCTTCTGCAACTCAGTCTGCAAAGTCTGTTCTCTGTAACAGGCCTTCTGCACCCCAGTCTCCAACCTCTTCTCTCTGCAACGATTCTTCTGCACCTCAGTCTCCAACCTCTGGTGTCTGAAACAGTCCTTCTGCACCCCAGTCTCCACACTCTGCTCTCTGTAAGATCCTTCTGCACCCCGTTTTCCAAAGTTTGCTCTCTGTAACAGTCAATCTGCACCTCAGTCTCCAACCTTATCCCTCTTCAATGGCCCTTCTGCACCGCAGTATCCAACCTCTGTTCTCTGCAGCAGTACTTCTGCACATCAGGCTACAAACTCTGCTATCTGTAACAGTCCTTCTGCACCCCAGTCTCCAAACTTTTCATTCTGCACCGATCTTTCTACACCTCAGTGTCCAACCTCTGCTCCCTGAAAAAGTTCTTCTGCACCTCAGTCTCCATCCTTTGCTCTCTGTAATTGTCCTTCTACACCCCAGTCTCCAATCTCTGCTCTCTGTAACAATCCTTCTTCACCTCTGTCTCCAACGTCTGCTCTCTCTAACAGTCCTACTGCACCCTAGTCTCCCATATCTGCTCTAGGCAATGGTCCTTCTGCACCCCAGTCTCCAACCTCTTCTCTCTATAACGCTCCTTCTGCACCCAAATATCCAACCTCTCCTCTCTGTAACAGTCCTTCTAAGCCTCAGTCTGAAACTTCTGCTCTCTGTAACAATCGTTCTAAACAACAGTTTCCAAACTTTTCTATCTGTAACAATCCTTCTGCACCCCAGTCTCAAACACCTGCTCTCTGTAACAGGTCTTCTTCAACCCAGTCTCAAAACTCTGCTCTCTGTATCAGGCCTACTCCACCCCATTCTTTAACCTCTGCTCTCTGCAAAAGTCCTTCTACACCCCAGTCTCTAACCTCTGCTCTCTGCAACGATTCTCCTGCATCCCAGTCTCTAACGTCTGCTCTCTGTAAGATCATTCTGCACCCCGTTCTCCATACTTTGCGCTCTGTTACAGTCATTCTGTACGTCAGTCTCCAACCTCATCTCTCTGCAACGGCCCTTGTGCACCTCAGTATCCAACCTCTGTTCTCTGCAGCAGTCCTTCTGAACTCCAGGCTAAAAACTATGCTCTCTGTAACAGTCCTTCTGCACCCCAGTCTCCAAACTCTACTTTCCATATCAGTTATTCTGCACCCCACCCTAAAACCTCTGCTCTATGTAAAAGTCCTTCTGCACCTCAGTCTCCATCCTCTTCTCTCTGCAACATTCTTTCTGCACCCCAGTCTCCAAACTCTGCTCTCTGCAAAAATTCTTCTACAAACCAGTCTTCAACATCTGCTCTCTGCAACGATCCTTCTGCATCCCAGTCTCCAATGACTGCTCTCTGCAACAGTCCTTCTACACACCATTCTCAAACCTCTGCTCTCTGCTACAGTTCTTCTGCACCCCAGTCTCCAACCTCTGCTCTCTGCAACATCTCTTCTGCACCCCAGTCTTTAAACTGTGCTCTCTGTAACTATCCTACTGCTCCCCGGTCTCCAAACTCTGCTCTCTGTAGCGATCCTTCGGCACTTAAGTCTCCAACCTCTGCTCTCTGCAATGATCCTTCTGCACCCCAGTCTCCAACATCTTTTTTCTGCAACAGTCCTTCTGACCCCAGTCTCTAGCCTCTGCTCTTTGTAATATCCTTCTGCACCCCAGTTTCTTAACTCTGCTCTAGGTGACATTCCTTCTTCACCTCAGTCTCCATCCTGTTCTCTTTGTAACAGTACTTCTGTACCGCAGTCTCCAATCTCTGCTCACTGCAACATTTCTCCTGCACCCCAGTCTACAAACTGTGCTCTCTGTAACTGTGTTTCTGACCCCAGTCTCCAACCTCTGCTCTCTGTAACGATCCTTCTGCACCTCAGTCTCCAACCTCTGCTCTCTGCAACGATCCTTCTGCACCTCAGTTTCCAACCTCTGCTCTCTGCAATGATCCATCTGCACCCCATTTTCCAACCTCTGCTCTCGGAAACAGTCTTTCTACACTTCAGTCTCCAAACTCTCCTCTCTGTACCAATACTTCTGTACCTCAGTCTCCAACCTCTGCTCTCTTTAACAGTCCTTCTGAACCTCAGTCTTCAAACTCTACTCTCTGTAACAGGCTTTCTGCATCCAAATCTCGAACCTCTGCTCTCTGTAACAATCCTTCTGCACCTCAGTCTCCAACGTCTGCTCTCTGTAACAGTCCTTCTGCACTCTAGTCTCCAACATCTGCTCTCTACAACGGTCCTTCTGCACCAAAGTCTCCAAAATCTGCTCTTTCTAACAGTCCTTCTGTACCCCAGTCTCCAACCTCTTCTCTGTATAACTGTCCTTCACCGCAATTGCCAACCTCTGCTTTCTGTAACAGTCCTTCTGCACCTTAGATTCCAACCTCTGCTCTCTGTAACAGTCCTTCTAAGCCTCAGTCTGAAACCTCTGCTGTCTGCAACAATCCTTCTAAACCCCAGTCAAAACTGTGCTATCTGTAACAATCCTTTTGCACCCAAGTCTCCAAACTCTGCTATCTGCAACAGGCCTTCTGCACCCCAGTCTCCAAACTCTTCTCTCTGCAATGATCCTTCTGCACCTCAGTCTCCAACCTCTGTTTTCTGCAACAGTTCTTCTAAACCGCAGTCTCCAACCTCTTCTCTCTGCAAGAGTCCTTCTGCACCCCAGTCTCCAACCTCTTCTCTCTGCTACAGTACTTCTGCACCCCAGTCTCCAACCTCTGCTCTCTGCAACATTTCTTATGCACCCTAGTCTCCAACCTGTGCTCTCTGTAACTGTCCTGCTGCACCACAGTCTCCAATCTCTGCTCTCTGTAGCGATCCTTCTTCACCTCATTCTCCAACCTCTGCTCTCTGCAACGATCCTCCTGCACCCCAGTCTCCACTATCTGCTCTCTGTAAGAATCCTTTTGCACCCAAGTCTCCAATCTCTCCCCTCTGTAAAAGTCCTTCTGCACCAAATTCTCCAAGTTCTGCAATCTGTAACAGTCCTTCTGCACCCCAGTCTCAAATATCTGCACTCAGAAATGAACTTTCTTCACCTCAGTCTCCAACCCATGCTCTCTTTAATAGTCCTTCTGCACCCAGTCTCCAACATCTGCTCTCTGCAATGATCCTTCTTCTCTTCAGGCTCCAACCTCTCCTCTCTTCAATCGTTTTTCTATATCTCAGTTTCCAAAATCAACTCTCTGTAACAGTCTTTCTGCACCTGAGTCTCCAAACTCTGCTCTCTGAAACAGTCCTTCTGTACCCCTGTCTCCAACCTCTGCTCTCAGTAACAGTTCTTCGGCACCCCAATCTCCAAACTCTTTGTAACACTCGTTCTGCACCCCAGTCTCCAAACACTTTTCTCTGCAACGATCCTTCTGCACCTCAGTCTCCAACTTCTGCTCTTTGTAAAAGTCATTCTGCACCTCAGTCTCCATTCTTTGCTCTCTTTAATGGTCCTTCTGCACCCCAGTCTCCAATCTCTGCTCTCTGTAATAATTTTATTTCACCTCTGTCTCCAACGTCTGCTCTCTGTAACAGTCCTTCTGCACCCCCGTCTCCAAACTCTGCTCACTGTAACAGTCCTTCTGTACCGCAGTCTCCAACCTCTTCTCTCTATAACGGTACTTCTGAACCCCAAATGACAACCTTTGTTTTCTGAAACAGTCCTTCTGCACCTCAAACTCCAACTTCTGCTCTCTGTAACAGTCATTCTAAGCCACAGTCTGAAACCCCTGCTCTCTGCAACAATCTTTCTAAACCCCAGTCTTCAAACTGTGCTATCTGTAACAATCCTTCTGCAACCCATTCTCAAATATCTGCTCTCTGTAACAGGTCTTCTGCACCTCAGTCTTCAAACTATGCTCTCTGTAACAGTTCTTCTGCAACTCAGTACTCCAAACTCTGCTCTCTGTAACAGGCCTTCTGCACCCCAGTCTCCAACCTCTACTCTCCGCAAAAGTCCTTCTACACCCCAGTCTCCAACCTCTGCTCTCTGCAACAATCCTTCTGCATCCCAGTCTCCAAAGTCTGCTCTCTGTAAGATCATTCTGCACCCTGTTCTCCAAATATTGCTCTCTGTAACAGTCATTCTTTAATTCAGTCTCGAAGATTATCTCTCTGCAACTGCCCTTGTGCAACCGAGTATCCAACCTCTGTTCTCTGGAGCTGTCTTTTTGCACTCCAGGCTACAAACTCTGCTCTCTGTAACAGTCCTTGTGCACCCCAGTCTCCAAACTCTACTTTCCGTATCAGTTATTCTGCACCCCAGTCTAAAACATCTGCTCTCTGTAAAAGTCTTTCTGCACCTCAGTCTCCAAACTCTGCTCTCTGCAACAGTCCTTCTACACCCCAGTCTCCAACCTCTGCTCTCTGCTACAGTCCTTCTGCACCCCAGTCTCTAACATCTGCTCTCTACAACATTTCTTCTGCACCCCAGTCTCCAACCTGTGCTCTCTGAAACTATCCTACTTCACCCCGGTCTCCAACCTCTTCTCTCAGCATTGATCTTTCTGCATCCCAGTCTCCAACCTCTGCTCTCTGCAACAGTACTTCTGCACCACAGTCTCCAAGCTCTGCTCTCTGTAACAGTCCTTCTGCACATCAGAGTCCAACCTCTGCTTTGTGTAACGTTCCTTCTGCACCTTATGTCCAAACTCTGCTCTCTGTAACAGGCCTTCTGCACCACAGTCTCCAACCTCTGCTTTCTGTAACAGTTCTTCTGAAGCCAAATCTGGAAACTCTGCTCTCTATAACACTCCTTCTGAACCCTAGTCTTCATCCTCTGCTGTCTGTAAGAGTTCTTTGACACCCCTGTTTCCAACCTCACCTCTCTGTAAAAGTAATTCTGCACCTCAGTATCCAAACTCTGCAATCTGTAACGGTCCTTCTGCACCCCAGTCTCCAAACTCTGCTCTCTGCAACATTTCTTCTGCACCCCAGTCTCCAACCTGTGCTCTCTGTAACAGTCTTTCTATACCCCAGTCTCCAATATCTGCTCTCTGCAACGATCATTCTTCTACCCAGTCTCCAAACTCTGCTCTCTTTAAAAGTCCTTTTTTATCGCAGTCTCCAACCTCTTCTTTTTGTAAGGGTCCATCTGCTCCCCAATTGCCAACCTCTGCTTTCTGTAACAGTCCTTCTGCACCTCAGTCTCCAAACTCTTTTCTCTGCAACGATCCTTCTGCATCTCAGTCTCCAACTTCTGTTCTCTCTAAAAGTTTTTCTGCATCTCAGTCTTCATCCTTTGCTTTTTGTAATGGTCCTTCTGCACCCCAGTCTCCAATCTCTGCTCTGTTTAACTATCGTTCTGCACCTCTGTCTCCCATGTCTACTCTCTGTAACAGTCCTTCTGCACCCCAGTCTTCAAACTCTGCTCTCTGTAACAGTCCTTCTGTACCACAGTCTACAAACTCTTCTCTCTATAACGGTACTTCTGAACCCCAATTGCCAACCTCTGCTTTCTGAAAAGGTCCTTCTGCACCTGAGACTCCAAAATCTGCTCTCTGTATCAGTCCTTCTAAGCCTCAGTCTGAAACCTCAGCTCTCTGCAACAATCCTTCTAAACTTCAATCTCCAAACTGTGTTATCTGTAACAATCCTTCTGCACCCCAGTCTCAAACATCTACTGTCTGTAACAGGTCTTCTGTAACTCAGTCTCAAAAGTCTGCTCTCTGCAACAGGCCTACTGCATCCCAGTCTCCAATCTCTTTTTTCTGCAACGATTCTTTTGCACCTCAGTCTCCAACCACTGCTCTCTGCAACAGTCCTTCTGCACCCCAGTCTCCAAACTTTGCTCTCTGTAAGATCGTTCTGCACCCCGTTCTCCAAACATTGCTCTCTGTAACAGTCATTCTGCACATCAGTCTCCAACCTCATCTCTCTGCAACGGCCCTTCTGCACTCTAGTATCCAACCTCTGTTCTCTGCAGCAGTCCTTCAGCACCCCAAACTACAAACTCTGCTGTTTGTAACATTCATTCTGCACCCCAGTCTCCAAACTCTGCTTTCTGTTTCAGTAATTTTGCACCCTAGTCTAAAACCTGTGCTCTCTTTACCAGCCCTTCTGCACCTCAGTCTCCAACCTCTGCTCTCCTCAACAGTCCTCCTGCACCCCAGTCTCAAAACTCTGCTCTGTGCATAAGTCCTTCTACACACCAGTCTCCAACCTCTGCTCTCTACTACAGTCATTCTGCACCCAAGTCTCCAACCTCTGCTCTCTTCAACATTTCTTCTGCACCCCAGTCTCCAAACTGTACTCTGTAACTATCCTACTTCACCACGGTCTCTAAACTCTGCTCTCTGTAGCGATCCTTCTGCACCTCAGTCTTTAACCTTTGCTCTCTGTAATGGTCCTTCTGCACCCTAGTCTCCAACATTTGCTCTCTACAACAATCCTTCTGCACCAAAGTCTCCAAACTCTGTTCTCTATAACGGTCCTTCTGAACCTTAATTGCCAACCTCTGCTTTCTGTAACAGTTCTTCTGCACCTCAGATTCCAAACTCTGCTCTTGTAACAGTCCTTCTAAGCCTCAGTCTGAAACCTCTTCTGTCTGCAACAATCCTTCTGCACGCTAGTCTCCAAACTGTGCTATTTGTAACAATCTTTCTGTACCCCAGTCTACAGACTCTGTTCTCTGTAACAGGCCTTCTGCTCCCTAGTCTCCATCCTCTTCTCTCTGCAACGATTCTTCTGCACTCAGTCTTCAACCTCTGCTCTCTGCAACAGTCCTTCTAAACCGCAGTCTCCAACCTCTGCTCTCTACAATGATCCTTCTTCATCCCAGTTTCCAACAACTGCTCTCTGCAACAGTCCTTCTGCACCCCAGTCTACAACCTCCGCTCTCTGCTACAGTACTTCTGCACCCCAGTCTCCAACCTCTGCTCTCTGCAACATTTCTTCTGCACCCAAGTCTCCAACCTGTGCTCTCTGTAACTCTCCTGCTTCAACCCAGTCTCCAACCTCTGCTCTCTGTTGCGATTCTTCTGCACCTCATTCTCCAACCTCTGCTCTCTGCAACGATTCTTCTGCACCCAAGTCTCCATTCTCTGCTCTCTGTAAGCATCCTTTTGCACCCCAGTCTCCAACCTCTCCTCTCTGTAAAAGTCAATCTGCACCTCAGTCTCCAAGTTCTGCAATCTGTAACAGTCCTTCTGCACCCCAGTCTCAAACCTCTGCACTCAAAAATGATCTTTCTGCACCTCAGTCTCCAAACTCTGCTCTCTTTAATACTCCTTCTGCACCCCAGTGTCCAACATCTGCTCTCTGCAACGATCCTTCTTCTCTCCAGGCTCCAACATCTGCTCTCTGTAACAATCCTTCTACATCCCAGTTTCCAAAATCTGCTCTCTGTAACAGTTTTTCTGCACCTCAGTCTCCAAACTCTGCTCCCTGTAACGGTCCTTCTGAACCACAGTCTCCAACCTCTGCTTTGTGTATCAGTTCTTCTGCACCCCAGTCTCCAACCTCTGCTCTCAGTATCAGTCCTTTTGCACCTCAGTCTCCAAACTCTGGTCTCTGCAGCAGTCTTTTTACACCCCAGGAACCAAACTCTGCTCTGTGTAAGGATCCTTCTGCACCATAGTTTCCAACCTCTGCTCTCTGATACGATCCTTCTGCACCCCAGTATTCAACCTCTGCTCTCTGTATCAGTCCTTCTGCACCACAGTCTCCAAACTCTTCTCTCTGCATCAGTCCTTATGCACTCAAGTCTCCAAACTCTGCTCTCTGCAACATTTCTTCTGCACCCCAGTCTCCAACCTGACCTCTCTGTAACTGTCCTTCTACAACTCAGTCTCCAACCTCTACTCTCTGTAACAGTCCTTCTGCACCACAGTCTCGAACATCTGCTCTCTGCAACGATCCTTCTCCTACCCAGTCTTCAAACTCTGCTCACTTTTATAGTCCTTTTGTATCGCAGTCTCCAACCTCTTCTCTTTGTAACGGTCCACCAGCACCCCAATTTCCAACCTCTTCTTTCTATAAAAGTCCTTTTGCACCTCAGACTCCAACATCTGCTCCCTGTAACAGGTCTTCTGCAACCCAGTCTCCAAAGTCTGCTCTCTGTGGCAGTCCTTCTGCACCTCAGTCTCCAACCTCATCACTCTGCAATGGACCTTCTGCTCCCCAGTCTCCAACCGCTGCTCTCTGCAAAGATCATTCTGCATCCCAGTCTCCAAAGTCTGCTCTCTGCAACAGTCCTTCTACACCCCAGTCTCCAACCTCTGCTCTCTGCTACACTCTTCCTGCATCACAGTCTCCAACCTCTGGTCTCTGCAACATTTCTTCTGCACCCCAGTCTCCAAACTGTACTCTGCAACAGTCCTACTGCAACTCAGTCTGAAAACTCTGTTATCTGCAACAATCTTCCTGCACCCCAGTCTTCAAACTCTGCTCTCTGTAATAGTCCCGTTGCACCTCAGTCTTGAAACTCTGCTCTCTGTATGATCCTTCTGCAACACTGTCTCCAAATTCTGCTCTCTGTAACAGTCCTTCTGCACCCCAGTCTCCAACCTCTGCTCTCGGCAACAGTGCTTGTAAACCCCAGTCTCCAAACTCTGCTCTCTGGAACAGTCCTTCTGCACCCCAGGCTCCAACTTATGTTCTCTGTAACAATCCTTCTTCACCTCAGTTACCAAACTCTGATCTCTGCAATGTTCCTTCTGCCCCACAGTCTCCAACCTCTGCTCTCTGTAACAGTCCTGCTGCACCTCAGTCTACAACCTCTGCTCTTTGTAAGATTCTTTTGCAACCTTGTCTAAAAACTCTGCTCTCTATAGGAGACTTAACCCCAGTCTCCAACCTCTGCTCTGTGTAACAGGCCTTTTGCACCCAAATCTCCCACCTCTACTCTCTGTAACAGTCCTTTTGCACCTCAGTCTCCAACATCTGCTCTCTGTAACAGTCCTGCTGCACCTCGATCTACAACTTCAGCTCTTTGTAAGATCCTTTTATAACCTCGTCTAAAAACTCTGCTCTCTGTAGAAGTTGTTCTGCACCCCAGTCTCCAACATGTGTTCTGTCCCGCAGAGCCCAACCTCTGCTACCCGTAATGATCCTTCTGCACCCCAGTCTCCAACCTCTGCTTTCTGTAATAATCCTTCTGCACCCCAATATCCAACCTCTGCTCTCTGCAATGATCCTTTTGCACCCCAGTCTTCAACATGTGCTCTCTGCAATAGTCCTTCTGCACCCCAGTCTTCACCATCTGCAGTCTGCAACAGTCTACCTGAAGCTCAGTGTAAATATTCTGCTCTCTGCAATGATCCTTGTGCACACCAGTCTCCAAAATCTGCTTTGTGTAACAGTCCTTCTGCACCTCAGTCTCCAAAATCCGCTCTCTGTAACACTGCTTCTGCACCCCAGCCTCCAACCTCTGCTCACTGTAAGGTTCTTTCGCACCCCAGTTTTCAAATCTGCTCTCTGTAACATTCCTTCTGCTCCCCAGAATCCAACCTCTGCTCTCTGTAACAGTCCTTCTGCTGACCAGTCTCAAACCTCTGCTCTCTGTAACAGTCCTTCTGCTCCCCAGTCTCCAACTTCTGCTCTCTGTAACAGTCCTTGTGTACCACAATCCTCAACCTCTGCTGTCTGCAACGATCCTTCTGCACCCCAGTCTTTAACCTCCCTTTTCTGTATCATTCCTTCTGCACCACAGTTTCCAACCTCTTCTCTCTTTAACATTCCTTCTGCACCTCTGTTTCCAACCTCTGCTCTCTGCAACAGTTCTTCTGCACACCAGTCTCCAATCTCTGCTCTATGTAACAGTCCTCCTGTAGTGCAGTCTCCAAAATCTGCTCTCTGTAATGCTCCTTCTGCTCCCCAGTCTTCAACCTCTGCTTTCTGTATCAGTCCTTCTGCACCCCAGTCTCCAACCTCATCTCTCTGTAACAGTCCTTCTGCACCTCAGTCTCCAAACTCTGCTCTCTGTAATAGTCCTTCTGCACCCAAGTATCAAAACTCTGCTTTCTGCAACAGTCTTTCTACACCCCATTCTCCAATCTCTGCTATCTGCAACAGTCCTTCTGTACCCCAGTCTCCAAACTCTGCTATCTGCAACAGTCCTTCTGTACCCCTGTCTTTAACCTCTGCTCTCTGTCACAATTCTTCTGCACCTCAGTCTCCAAACACTGCTCTGTGCAACGGTCCTTCTGAACCTCAGTCTCTAAACTCTACTCTCTGTAACAGTCCTTCTGCACCTCAGTCTCCAACATATTCTCTCTGTAAGATCCTTCTGCTACCCAGTCTGTAAACTCTGCCCTCTGGAACAGTCCTTCTGCACACCTTCTCCAACCTCTGTTCTCTGTAACAGTCCTTCTGCACACCGGTCTCAAAACTCTGCTCGCTACAACGATCCTTCTGAACCCCAGTCTCCAATCTCTGCTCTCTGCAACAGTCTTTCTGCACTTCAGTTTCCAATATCTGCTCTCTGCAACAGTCCTTTTGCACCTCAGTCTGAAAACTCTGTTCTCTGAAACGATAATTCTGCACACCAGTCTCCAATCTCTTCTCTCTATAACAGTTCTGCTGTACCACAGTCTCCAAAATCTTCTCTCTGTAAGTTCCTTCTGCAACCCTGTTTCCAAACTCTGCTGTTTGTAACAGTCCATCTGCACCCCAGTCTCCAACCTCTGCTCTGTGTAACAGGACTTTTGCACTCCATTCTCCAAACTCTGTTGTCTGCATCAGTCCTTCTACACTGGAGTCTCCAAACTCTGCTTTCTGTATCAGTCCATCTGCACCCCAATCTTCAACTTCTGCTCTCTGTAACAGTCCTTCCGCACCTCAGTCTACAAACTCTTTCTGCAACAGTCCTCTTAAACCCAGTCTCCAACATCTGCTCTCCACAACAGTCCTTCTGCACCAAGTCTCCAAACTCTGCCTCTGTAACAGTCCTACTTAAAGGAAGTATCCAACCTCTACTCTCTGCAACAGTGCTTCTGCACACAAATCTCAATCCTGTGCTCTCCGCAACAGTTCTTCTACACCCCATGTCCAGCCTCTGCTCTCTGCAGCAGTCCCTGTGCAATACAGTCTCCAACCTCCGCTCTCTATAACGATCCTTCTGTACCTCATTCTCCAAACTCTACTCTTTTGAAAAGTACTACTGCACCCCTTCTCCAAACTCTGCTCTCCGTAACAGGCCTTCTACACCCCAGTCTCCGACCTCTTTTTTTTATAACAATCCTTCTGCACCCCAGTCTCCAACCTCGGCTCTCCACAACGATCCTTCTGCACCCCAGTCTCTAACCACTGCTCTCTGCAACAGTCCTTCTGCACCCCAGTCTCCAACCACTGCTCTCTGCAATAGTCCTTCTGCACCTCAGTCTGAAAACTCTGTTCTCTGCAATGATCATTCTGCACCATAGTCTCCAACTTCTGCTCTCTGTAACAGTCCTGCTGCACCTTGGTCTACAACCTCTGCTCTCTTTAAGATCCTTGAGCAACCTTGTCTAAAAACTCTGCTCTTCGTAACAGTTTTTCTGCACCCCAGTCTCCAACCTCGGCTCTCGGTAGCAGTCCTTTTGCACCTCAGTGTCCAAACTCTGCTCTCAACAACGATTCTTCTGCACCTCAGTCTCCAAACTCTACTCTCTTTAACAGTCGTTCTGCACCCCAGTCTCAAACCTCTTCTGTCTTCAACGATCCTTCTGCATCCCAGTCTCCAAACTCTGCTCTCTCTAACAGTCCTTCTAAACCTCAGTCTCCAACCTCTTCTCTCTATAACAGTCCTTCTGCACCTCAGTCTTCAACCTCTGCTCTCTGCAAAAGTCCTTCTACACCCCATTCTCTATTCTCTGTTCTCTGCAACAGTGCTTCTAAACCACAGTCTCCAACATCTGCTCTCTGCAACAGTCTTTCTTTATCCTAGTCTCCAAAGTATGCTCTATGTAATGGTCCTTCTGTACTGCAGTCTCCAAACTCTGCTCTCTCTAGCGGTCCTTCTGCACCCCAGTCTCTAACCTCTTCTCTCTGTATCAGTACTTCTGCACCCCAGTCTCCAAACTCTGCTCTCTGCAACATTCCTTCTGCACCTCAGTCTCCAACATCTGCTCTTTCTGACAGTTCTTCTGCACCCAAGTCTCCCACATCTGCTATCTGCAAAAGTCCTTCTGCACCTCAGTCTCCAACATCTGCTCTCTGTAACAATCCTTCTGCACCTCAGTCTCCAACCTCTACTCTCTGTAACAGTCGTTCTGCACCTCAGTCTCCAACCTCTGCTCTGTATAAGATCTTTCTGTAACCCAGTCTCCAAACTCTTCCCTCTGTAACAGTCCTTCTGCACCCTTTCTCTAAACTCTTCTCTCTGTAACAGGCCTTCTGCACCCCAGTCTCCAAACTCTGTTCTCTTTAACAGTCCTTCTGCACCCTAGCCTCAAACCTCTGCTCTCTAGGACGATCTTTATTCATCCCAGTCTCCAACGTCTACTCTCTGCCACAGTCCTTCTGCACCCGTGTCTCCAAAAACTGCTCTCTGCAACAGTCCTTCTGCACCTCAGTCGGAAAACTCTGTGATCTGCAATGATCCTTCTGCACCCCAGTCTCCAAACTCTGCTCTCTGTAACAGTCCTGCTGCACCTCAGTCTGAAAACTCTGCTCTCCTTAAGATGCTTCTGCAAACCTGTCTCCAATCTCTGCTCTCTGTAACAGTCCTTCTGCACCCCAGTCTCCAACCTCTGTTCTCTGTAGCAGGTCTTTTGAACCCAAATATAAAACCTCTACTCTCTGTAACATTCCTTCTGCACCTCAGTCTACAACCTCTGCTCTCTGCAACAGCCTACTGCACCTCAGCATCAAAGCTCTGGTCTCTGCAACGATCTTTCTGCACCTCAGTTTCCAAACTCTGCTCTCTGTAACAGTCCTTCTGCACTCCATTCTCCAAACTCTGCTCTCTGCAACAGTCCATTTGCACCCAAGTCTTCAACCTCTGCTCTCTGTAAGATCCATCTGAACCCTAGTATCCAACCTCTTCTCTCTGTAACAGTCCTTCTGCACCCCAGTCTCCAAACTCTGCTCTTTGTAACATTCCTTTTACACCTCAGTCTCCAACCTCTGCTCTCTGCAACAGTCCATCTGCACTCCAGTCTACAAAATCTGCTCTCTGCAACAGTCCTTCTACACCCTAGTTTCCAGCCTCTGCTCTCTGCAACAGTCCTTCTGCACCCCAGTCTCCAAACTCTGCTCTCTGCAACGATCTTTCTAGACCCCAGTCTCCAACATCTGCTCTCTGCAACAGTCCTTCTGTACCCCAGTATCCAACCTCTGCCCTCTGTAAAAGTTTTTCTATACCGCAGTCTCCAAACTCTGCTCTCAGTAACGTTTCTTCTGCACCCCAATTTGCAACCTCTAGTTTCTGTAACAATGTTTCTGCACCTCAGTCTCCAAACTCTGCTCTCTGTAGAAGGCGTTCTGCACACCAGTCTTGAAAATCTTCTCTCTTCAAGGATCCTTCTGCACCCGAGTCTCCAACCTCTGCTCTCTGCCATGAACCTACTGCACCACAGTCTTTAACCTCTGATCTCTGCAACAGTCCTTCTGCAAAACAGTCTCCAACCTCTGATCTCTGTAACAATCCTTCTGCACACCAGTCTCAATACTCTGCTCTCTGTAAGAGCTTTTCTGCAAATCAGATTCCAACCTCTGCTCTCTGCAACAGTCCTTTTGCACCTCATGTCCAACCTCTACTCTCTGCAACAGTCCTTCTGAACCCCAGTCTCCAAATTCTCCTCTCTGCAACGATCCTTCTGGACCCCAGTCTCCAACCTCTGCTCTCTGTAACAAACCTTTTGCATCACAGTCTCCAAACTCTGCTCTCTGTAAGATCCTTCTTCACTCCAGTTTCAAAACTATGCTCTCTGTAACATTCCTTCTCCACCCCAGTCTTTAACCTCTGCCTTCGGCAAGTGTCCTGCGGCACCCCAGTCTTTAACCTCTGTCCTCATCAACAGTCCTTGTGCTCCCCAGTCTCCAAACTCTGCTCTCTGTAACAGTTTTTCAGCACCCCAGTCCCCAAACTCTGCTTTCTGGATCAGTCCTTTTGAACCTCAGTCTCAAACCTCTGCTCTCTGTATCTATCCTTCTGCACTTCAGTCTCCAACCTGTGCTCTCTGTAACATTCCTTCTGCACCCCAGTCTCCAACCTCTGCTCTCTGTAACAGTTTTTATATACCGCAGTCTCCAAAGTCTGGTCTCTATAACGGTCCTTCTAAACCCCAGTTTTCAACCTCCGCTTTCTGTAACAGTCCTTCTGCAACTCAATCTCCAAAATCTGCTCTCTGTAACAGTCCTCATGAACCTCAGTCTGACACCTCTGCTCTCTTCACGATCCTTCTGCACCCCACTCTCCAAACACTGCTCTCTGTAAAGTCCACCTGCACCTCAGTCTCCAACCTCTGCTTTCTGTAAGATCCTTCATCAACCCAGTCTCAAAACTCTGCTCTCTATAACTGTCCTTCTGCACCCCAGTCTCCAACCTTTCCTCTCTTTAACAGGCCTTCTGCACGCCAGTCTCCAAACTCTTCTCTCTGTAGCAGGCCTTCTGCACCCCAGTCTCCTACCTCTGCTCTCTGCAATGATCATAATGCACCTCAGTCTCAAACCTCTAATCTCTGCAACTGTCCTTCTGCACCTCAGTCTCCAAATTCTGCTCTCTTTAAGATTGTTCTGCACCCCTGTATCCAATCTCTGCTCTCTGTAACAGTCCTTCTGCATCCAAGTCTCCAACCTCTGCTCTCTGTACAAGTCCTTCTGCACGCTGGTGTGCAACCACTGCTTCTACAACAGTCCCTCTGCACCCGAGTTACAAAAAACTGCTCTCTGCAACAGTCCTTCTGTGCCCCAGTCTCTAACATCTTCTATCTAAAACAGTTCTTCTGCACCTCAGTCTCAAAACCCTGCTCTCTGCAACGACCCTTCTGCACCCCAGTCTCCAACCTCTGCTCCCTGTAACAGTCCTTCAGCACCTCAGTCTCCCAACTCTGCTCTCTGTAAGATTCTTCTGCAACCCAGTCTTTAAACTCTGCACTCTGTAACAGTCCTTCTGCACCCCAGTCTCCAACCTCGGCTCTCTGTAACAGACATTCTGCACCCCAGTCTCAAACCTCTGCTCTCGGTAACAGACCTATACCACAGTCTCAAACTTCGGCTCTGTAATCGTCCCTCTGAAGCCAAATTTCGAAACTCTGCTTTCTGTAACAGTCCTTCTGCAGCTGAGTCTCCAAACTCTCCTCTCAGTAACAGTCCTTATACACCTCAGTCTCGAACCTCTGCTCTCTGTAACAGTCCACCTGCACCTCAGTCTCCAAACTCTGCTCTCTGTAAGATCCTTCAGCAACCCAGTCTCCAATCACTGCTCTGTATAACAGTCCTATTGCACCCCAGTCTCCAAACTCTCCTCTCTGTAACTGGCCTTCTGCACGCCAGTCTCCAAACTCTCTTCTCTGCAATGATTTTTCTGCACCCCAGTCTTCAAACTCTACTCTCTGCCATGATCCTGCTGCACCCAAGTCTCCAAACTCTGATCTCTACAATACTCCTTCTGCACCGCAGTCTTCAAATTCTGCTCTCTGTAAGATACTTCTGCACCCCTTTCTTCTAGCTCTGCTCTATGTAACAGGAATTCTGCACCTCAGTCTCCAATCTCTGCTCTTTGCAACAGTCCTTCTGCACGACAGTCTCCAAACTCTGCTCTCTGTAAGATTCTTATGCACTCTAGTTTCCAAATTCTTCTTTCTGTAACATTCCTTCTTCACCCCAGTATTTAACCTCTGCTTTCTTCAAGTGTCCTGCGGCACCCCAGTCTCAAACTCTATCCTCTGCAACAGTCCTTCTGCTCCCCAGTCTCCAACATCTGCTCTCTGTAACGGTCCTTTTAACCCCAGTCTCAAACCTCTGCTATCTGTATCTATTCTTCTGTACCTCAGTCTCCAACCTGTGCTCTCTGTAATATTCCCTCTGCACCCCAGTCTCCAAAATCTGCTCTCTTTAACAGTTTTTCTATACTGCAGTCTCCAAACTATGGTCTCTGTAACGGTCCTTCTTCACCCAAGTCTCCAAACTCTGCTCTCTGCAACAATTTTTCTGGACCCCAGTCTCCAATGTCTGCTCTCTGCAACAGTTCTTCTGCACCACAGTCTCCAACCTCTGCTCTCTGTAAGATCTGTCTGCACTCCAGTTTCCAAACACTGCTCTCTGTAACATTCCTTCTCCAACCCAGTCTCCAACCTCCGTCCTCTGCAACAGTCCTTCTTCTCCCCATTCTCGAACATCTGCTCTCTGTAACAGTCTTTCTGTACAGCAGTCTCCAACCTCTGTTTTTAGTAACGGTCCTTTTACATCCCAGTCTCCAACCTCTGCTTTCTGTATAAGTCTGTCTGAACCCCAGTTTCCAACGTCTGTTCTCTGTATCTATCCTTCTGCACCTCAGTCTCTAACCTGTGCTCTATGTAAGAGTCCTTCTGCACCCCAGTCTCCAATATCTGCTCTGGATAACAGTCCTATACCACAGTCTCCAACATCTGCTCTTAAACAGTCCTTTTGCAACTCTGTCTTTAACTTCTGCTCTCTGTAAGATCCTTCTGCACTTCTGTCTCCAAGCTCTGCTTATTGCAACGATCCTTCTGCACCCCAGTGTCCAACCTCTGCTCTATGTAACAAAATTTTGCACCTCAGTCTCCAACCTCTGCTCTCTGCTACAGTCATTCTGCACCCCAGTCTCCAACTTCTGCTCTAAGAGTCCTTCTGCAACTTAATCTAAAACATCTGCTCTCTGCAACATTTTCTCTGCAGCCCAGTCTCCATCCTCTGCTCTCTGCAATATTCCTACTAAACCCCAGTCTCCAACCTCTGCTCTCTGAAACAGTCCTTCTGCACCGCAGTCTCCAACTCTGCTCTCTGTAACAATCCTTCTGCACCTCAGTCTCCAAACTCTGTTCTCTGCAAAGGTCCTTCTGCACCTCAGTCTCCAACCTCTACTCTCTGTAACAGTCCTTCTGCATTTCACTCTCCAACCTCTGCTCTCTGTAGGATCCTTCTAAAACCCAGTCTAAAACCTCTGCTCTCTGTATCTATTATTCTGCACCTCAGTCTCCAACCTCTGCTCTCTGTTACAGTTTTTCTATACCGCAGTCTCAAAATTCTGGTCTCTGTTATGGTCCTTCTGCACACCAATTTCCAACCACTTCTTTCTGTAATAGTCCTGCACCTCAGTCTCCGAACTCTGCAATCTGTAACAGTCCTTCTACACCTCAGTCTACAAACTCTGCTCTCTGTAACAGTCCTTCTGCACGTCATTCTGACACCTCTGCTCTCTGCATGATCATTCTGCACCCCAATCTCCAAACACTGTTCTCTATAACAGTCTTTCTGAACACCAGTCTCAAAACTCTGCTCTCTGTATCTATACTTCTGCACCTCAGTCTCCAACCTCTGCTCTCTGTAACATTCCTTCTACACCCCAGTCTCCAACCTCTGCTCTCTGTTACAGTTTTTCTCTACCACAGTCTTCAAACTCTGGTCTTTGTAACGGTCCTTCTGCACCCCAACTTCCAACCTCTGCTTTCTGTAACAGTCCTTCTGCACCTCAGTCTCCAAACTCTGCTCTTTTTAACCGTACTTCTACACCTCAGTCTCCAACCTCTGCTCTCTGTAACAGTCCTTCTGCACCTCAGTCTGACACCTCTCCTCTTTGCATGGTCCTTCTGCACCTCAGTCTCCAACCACTGGTCTCTGTAACAGTCAAATGTACCTCAGTTTCCAACCTCTTCTCTCTGTAAGATCCTTAAGTAGCCAAGTCTCCAAACTCTGCTCTCTATAACAGTGGTTCTGCACCCCAGTATCCAACCTCTCCTCTCGGTAACAGGCCTTCTGGAGGCAAGTCTTTCAACTCTGCTCTCTGTAGCAGGCCTTCTGCACCCCAGTCTCCATAATGTGCTCTCTGCAACGATCCTTCTGCACTCCAGTCTCCAACATCTGATCTCTGCAACAGTCCATCTGCACCTCAGTCTCCAAATTCTGCTCTGTGTAACATGCTTCTGCATTCCTGTATCCAACCTCTACTCTCTGTAACAGTCCTTCTGCACCCGAGTCTTCAACCTCTGCTCTCTGTAACAGGACTTACGCACCTCAGTCTCAAACTTCTGCTCTCTGCAACAGTCCTTTTCCACCCTAGTCTAAAACCTCTGCTCTCTACAACAGTCCTTCTGCACACTAGTTACCAACAATTGCTCTCTGCGACAGTCCTTCTGCACCTAAGTCTCCCAATTCTGCTCTCTGTAAAATCCTTCTGCAACCAAGTCTTTAAATTCTGCACTTTGTACCTGTCCTTCTACACAACAGTCTCCAACTTCTGCTCTCTGTAACAGGACTACTGCAACCCAGTCTCCAAACTCTGCTCTCTGTAACAAGCTTTCTGCACCCCAGTCTCCAAACTCTTCCCTCTGAAATGATTCTTCTCCAAGCCAGTCTCCAACATCTGCTGTCTGCAACAGTCATTTTGAACCCTAGTCTCCAAACTCTGCTCTCTGTAAGATCCATCTGAACCCCAGTCTCCAACCTATGCTCTCTTTAACAGTCCTTCTACACCCAAGTCTCCAAACTCTGCTCTCTGTAACAGTCCTTCTGCACCCCAGTCTCTAAAATCTGCTCTCGGCAACATTCCTTCTGAACCCCAGTCTTCAACATCTGCTCTCTGCAACATTCCTTCTGCACCCCAGTCTCCAAACTCCGCTCACTGCAAGGATCCTTCTGGACTCCAGTCTCCAACCTCTGCTCTAAGCGACAGTCCTTCTGTAACTCAGTCTCCAACCTCTGCTCTCTCCAAAGTCCTTCTGCACCCCATTCTACAAATTCTGCTCACTGAAACAGTCTTTCTGAACAACAGTATCCAACATCTGCTCTCTGAAAATGTCCTTGTGTACCCTAGTCTCCAACCTCTGCTCTTTGGAACAGTCCTTCTGTACTGTAGTCTCCAGATTCTGCTCTCTGCAACGAACACTCTGCACCCCAGTCTCCAAAATCTGCTCTCTACAAAAGTCCTTCTGCACCTCAGTCTGAAAATTTTGCTCTCTGCAACAATCCTTCTGCACCCAAGACTTCAACATCTGCTCTCTGTAACAGTCCTTCTGCACCTCAGTCTCCAAACTCTGCTCTATGTAAGATCCTTCTGTAACACAGTCTCCAAAATTTGGTCCCTGTAACAGTCCTTCAACACCTCAGTCTCCAACATCTGCTCTTTGTAACACTCGATCTACACATCAGTCTGAAACCCCTTCTCTTTGCAGGATCCTTCTGAACCCCAGTCTCCAACTGTAACTGCTCTCTGTAACAGTCCTCCTTCACCTCAGTCTCCAAACTCTGCTCTCTGTAAGATACTCTTGACACCCAGTCTCCTAACTCTCTATAACAGTCCTTCTGCATGCCAGTCTTCTACCTCTGCTCTCTTTAACAGGCCTTCGGCACCCCAGTCTTCAAACTCTGCTCTCTGTAACAGGCCTTTTTCACCACAGTTTCCAAAGCCTGTTTTCTATAAGAAGTCTTCTACAGCCCAGTCTCCAACCTCTGCTCTCTGCCACAGTCCTTCTGCACCCCAGTCTCCAACCTGTGGTCTCTGCAACAGTCCTTCTGCACCTCAGTCTTAAAACGCTGTTCTCTGCTACGATCATTTTGTACCTCAGTCTCCAAACTCTACTCTCTGTAACAGTCCTTCTGCACCTGGGTCCCCAACATCTGCTCTCTGTTAGATCCTTCTTCAACCCAGTCTCCAAACTCTGTGATCTGTAACAGTCATTCTAGAGCCCTTCTCCAAACTCTGCTCTCCGTTACAGGCCTTCTGAACCCCAGTCTCCAACCTCTGCTCTCTGTAACAGTCTTTTTGAACCTCAGTCTCCAAACTCTGCAGTCTGCAACGATCCTTCTGAACCCCAGTCTCCAACGTCTCCTCTCCTTAACAGTCCTTCTGCACATCAGTCTCCAAATTCTGCTCTCTGCAACAGTTCTTCTACACCCCAGTCTTCAACCTCTGCTCTGTGTAACAGTCCTTCTGCACCCCAGTCTCCAACCTTCGCTCTCTGTAACAATCCTTCTGCATCCCAGTCTCTAACCTCTGCTCTCTGTAACAGTCCTTCTGCACCATATTCTCCAACCTCTGCTCTCTGTTACAGTCTTTCTATACAGCAGTCTTCAACCTCTGCTCTTTGTAAAGGTCCCTCTACCCCAATTTCTAACCTCTGCTTTCTGTAACAGTCCTTCTGCACCTTAGTCTGAAACCTCTGCTCTCTGCACGATCCTTCTGCACCCCAGTCTTCAATCACTGCTCTCTGTAACATTCATCCTGCCCCACAGTCACCAACCACTGCTCCCTGTACGATCCTTCTGTGACCCAGCCTCAAAACTCTACTCTCTATAACAGTCTTTCTGCAACCCAGTCTTCAACCTCTGCTCTTTTTTGCAGGCCTTATGCACCCCAGTCTCCAAACTCTGCTCTCTTAAACAGTCCTTCTGCACGCAAGTCTGCAACCTCTGCTCTCTGTAACGGTCCTTCTGCACCCCAGTCTCAACCTCTGCTTTCTGTATCAGTAATTCTGCACCCCAGGTTCCAAACTTTGCTCTCTGTAACATTCTTTCTGCACCTCAGTCTTCAACATCTTCTCTCTGCGACAGTTCTTCTGCACCCCAGTCACCAAACTCTGCTCTGTGCAACAGTTCTTCTGAACCCCAGTCTCCAACATCTGCACTCTGAAACAATTCGTCTATAAACCATTCTCCAACCTCTACTCTCTGAAACAGTCCTCCTGTATTGCAGTCTCCGAACTCTGCTCTCTGAAACAGTCCTTCTGCACCCTAGTCTCCAACCTCTGCTTTCTGTATAAGTCCTTCTGAACCCCAGTCTCCAACCTCATCTCTCTGTAACAGTTCTTCTGCACCTCAGACTCCAAATTCTGCTCTCTGCAACAGTCCTTCTGCACCCCAGTCTTCAAGCTCTGTAAATTTCAACAGTCCCTCTGCACCTCAGTCTGAAAACTCAGTTCTCTGCAACGATCCTTCTGCACCCAAGTCTCCAAACTCTGCTCTCTGTAACAGTCCTGTTCCACCTCAGTCTCCAACCTCTGCTCTCTGTAAGATCCTTCTGCAACCCTGTCTCCAAACTCTGCTCTTTGTAACAGTCCTTCTGCACCCCAGTCCCAATGCTCTGCTCTGTGCAACAGTTCGTCTGAACCGCAGTCTTTAACATCTGCTCTATGAAAGATCCTTCTGCACCCTAGTCTCCAAACTCCGATCTTCGTAACAGTCCTTCTTCACCCGAGTCTCCAAACTTTGCTCTCTGTAACAATCCTTCTGCACCTCAGTCTCCAAAATCTGCTCTCTGCAACGGTTATTCTGCACCCCATTCTCCAACCTCTGTTGTCTACTAGAGTACTTCAGTATGTCAGTCTCCAACCTCTGCTCCCTGCAAAAATCCTTCTGCACCCCAGTCTCAAACCATTGCTCTCGGTAACATTTCTTCTGCACCTCTGTCTCCAAACTCTGCTCTATGTAAGTTTCTACTGCCACCCAGTCTCCAAACTCTGCTCTCTGTAACAGTCCTTCTGCATACCAGTCTCCAACCTCTGCTCTGTGCACCAGTTCGTCTGCACCCCACTCTCCAGGCTCTGCTCTCTGTAAGATTCTTCTGCACACCAATCTCCAAACTCTGATCTCTGTAAAAGTTCTTCTTCACCCCAGGCTCCAACCTCTGCTCCCTGCAACAATCTTTCTGCACCCCAGTCTCCAACCTATGCTCTCTGTAGCAGGCCTTCTGCACCCCAGTCTCCAACCTCAGCTTTCTGTATCATAATTCTTCACCTTAGTCTCCAACGTCTTCTCTGTGTAACAGTCCTTCTGCATCTCAGTCTCCAAATTCTTCTCTCTGCAACAGTCCTTCTGACAGTCTCAAACCTTTGCTTTCTGCAACATTCCTTCTGCACCCCAGTCTCCAAACTGTGCTCTCTGTAACAGTCCTTGTGAACTCCAGTCTCCCACCTCTGCTCTCTATAACGATTCTTCTTCAGCCAGTCTCCACCTATGCTCTCTGCAACGATTCTTCTGCAAATCAGGCTACATACTATGCTCTCTGTAACAGTCCTTCTGCAGCCCTGCATCCAACATTTGCTCTCTGCAACATTTCTTCTACCCCCAGGACTCCAAACTGTGCTCTCTGTAACTGTCCTTCTGCACCTCAGTCTGAAAACGCTGCTCTCTGCAACAATTCTTCTGCACCCCAGTCTGTAACCTCTGCTCTTGTAACACTCCTTTTACAACTCTGTCCCCAAAAGGCTCTCTGTAAGATCCTTCTGCAACCCTGTCTCGAAAATGTGCTATCTGTAACAGTCCTTCTACAACCCAGTCTCCAACCTCTGCTCTCTGCAACAGTCCTACTGCACCCCAGTCTCCAACCTCTACTCTCTGTAATATCTTTCTGCACCACAGTCTCTAACCTCTGCTCTCTGTAACAGTCCTTTTGTAACCCAGTCTCCAAACTTTGCTCTCTGCTACAGTCCTTCTGCACCAAGGTCTCCAACCTCTACACTCTGTAAGATCCATCTGCACCACAGTCTCCAAACTCTGCTCTCTGTAACAGTTCTTCTGCAAGCCAGTATCCAACCTCTGCTCTGTGCAACAGTCCTACTGCAACCCAGTCTCCATCCTCTACTCTCTGTAAGATTCTTCTGCATGGAAGTCTCCAAACTCTGTTCTCTGCAACAATCGTTCTGCACCCCGGTATCCAACCTGTGCTCTCTGTAAAAGTCCTTCTGTACTGCAGTCTCCAAACTCTACTGTCTGTAATGGTCCTTCTTCAGTCCAGTCTCCAACCTCTGCTTTGTTTATCAGTCCTTCTGCACCCCAGTCTCCAACCTCTGCTCTCTGTATCAGTCCTTCTGCACCTATATCTCCAACCTCTACTCTCTAAAACAGTCCTTCTTCACCCCTGACTCCAACCTCTGCTCTCTGCAACATTTCTTCTACACTCAGATCTCCAAACTGTGTCATCTGTAACTGTCGTTCTGCACCTCAGTCTACCACCTCTGCTCTCTGTAACGATCCTTCTGCACCCCAGTCTCCAACCTGTGGTCTCCGTAACTGTCCTTCTGACCCCAGTCTCCAACCTCTGCTATCTGTAAAGATCCTTCTGCACCTCATTCTCCAACCTCTGCTCTCTGCAATAATCCTTGTGCACCTCAGTTTCCACCCTCTACTCTCTGCAACGATCCTTCTGTACCCCAGTCTCCAACATCTGCTCTCTGTAACACTCCTTCTGCATCTCAGTCTCCAACCTCTGCTCTCTGTACAAATCTTTCTGTACCTCAGTCTTTAAACTCTGCTCTCTAAAACAGTCCTTCTGTACCACAGTCACCAATATCTACTCTCTGTAACAGGCCTTATGCACCCCAGTCTCCAAACTCTGCTCTCTATAAAAGTTCTTCTGCACCCCAGTCTCGAACCTCTGCTCTCTGTAACAGTCCTTCTGCACCCGAGTTTCCAAACTCTGCTCTCTGTAACAATTCTTCTGCATCACAGTCTCCAAACTCTGCTCTCAGTGCAGTTCTTCTACACCACAATCTCCAACCTCTGCTCTCTGTAACGGAACTTCTGCAACCCAGTCTCAAACATCTGCTCTCTGCAACGATCCTTCTTCTACCCATTCTCCAAACTCTGCTTTCTGTAACAGTTCTTTTTTAACACAGTCTCCAACCTATTCTCTTTGTAATGATTCCTTCTGCTCACCAATTGCCAACCTCTGGTTTTTGTAACAGTCGTTCTACATCTCAGACTCCAAACTCTGCTCTCTGTAAAAGTCCTTCTGTGCCTCATTCTGAATCCTCTGCTCTCTGCAAGAATCCTTCTGCACCCCAGTCTTCAAACTGTGCTATCTGTAACAGTCCTTCTGCACCCCAGTCTCCAACCTCTGCTCTCTGTAACAGACTTTCTGCACCCTAGTCTCCAAACTCTGCTCTCTGTAACAGTTTTTCTGCACCCCAGGATCTGACATCTGCTCTCTATAACAGTCCTTCTGAACCTCAGTCTGAAAACTCTGCTCTCTGCAAAAATCCTTCCCACACCCGAGTTTTCAAACTTTGCTCTCCTTAACAGTCTTTCTGAACCTCAGTCTCCAAAATGCTCTCTGTAAGATCCTTCTGAAACACAGTCTCGAAATTGTGCTATCTGTAACAGTCCTTCTGCACCCCAGTCTCCAATGTCTGCTCTCTGTAACAGGCCTTCTGCACCCCAGTCTCCAACCTCTTCTTTATGCAAGGATCCTTCCTCACCTCAGTCTACAACCTCTGCTCTCTGCAACAGTCCTTCTGTACCACAGTCTCAAACCTCTGATTTCTGTATCAGTCTTTCTGCACAACAGTTTTCAACCTCTGCTGTCTGTAACAGTCCTTCTGAACCTCTGTCTTCAATCTCTGCTCTCTGCAACCTTAATTCTGCACCCCATTCTTTAAACTCTTCTCTCTGCAACAGTCCTTCTGAACCAAAGTCTCCAACATCTCCTCTCTGCAACAGTCCTTCTTTACCCTAGTCTTTAAACTCTGCTGTCTGTACCAGTCTTTCTGTACTGCAGTCTCCAATCTCTCCTCTCGGTAACCTTAATTCTGCACCCCAGTCTCCAAACTCTTCTTTCTGTATAAGTACTTCTGCACCCCAGTCTCCAACCTCTGATCTCTGTAACATTCTTACTGCACCTCAGTCTCCAACTTCTGCTCTATGCGACAGTTCTTCTGCAACCCAGTCTCCTACCTCTACTCTCTTCAACAGTTCTTCTACTCCACAGTCTGCAACATCTGCTTTCTCTAACAGTCCTCCTATATTGCAGTCTCCAAACTTTGCTTTCTGTAACGGTCCTTATACACAACAGACTTCAACCTCTGTTTCTGTATCAGTCTTTCTGCACACTAGACGCCAACCTCTACTCTCTGTGACAGACTTTCTGCTCCTCAGTCTCCAAACTCTTCTCTCTGCAACAGTCCTTATGCACCCAAGTCTCCAACACCTGCTACTTGCAACAGTCCTTCTACATCCCAGTCTCCAAACTCTGCTCCCTGCAATGGTCCTTCTGCACCTCAGTCTGCAACGTCTATGGTCTGTAACATGCCTTCTGCACCTCATTCTTCCAACTCTGATCTCTGTAAGATCCTTCTGCAACCCAGTCTCCAAACTCTGCCCTCTTCGACAATCCTTCTGCACCCAGTTTCCAAACCCTGCTCTTTCGAACAGTCCAGTTGCACCTCAGTCTCCAAACTCTGCTCTCTGTAAGATGCTTCTGCAACCCTGTCTCAAAACTCTGCTCACTGTAACAGTCCTTCTGCACCTCAGTCTCCAACTTCTGCTCTCTGCAACAGTCATTCTAAACCCCAGTCTCCAACCTCTGCTCTCTGCAACAGTCCTTCTGCATGCAGTCTACAACATCTGTTCTCTGCAAGAGTTCTTCTGCACCTCAGTCTGAAAACTCTGCTCACTGCAACGATCCTTATACACCCCAGTCTCCAAACTCTGCTTTCTGTAACAGTCTTTGTGCACGTCATTCTCCAACCTCTGCTATCTGTAACAGTCTTTCTGCACCCCTGTCACCAACCTCTGCTCTCTGTAAGATCCTTCTGCACACAGGTTTCCAAACTCTGCTCTCTGTAACAGTCCTTCTGGTACCCAGTCTCAACCTCTGCTCTCTATAACAGTCCTTCTCTACCACAGTCTCCAACCTGTGCTCTCTCTAACTGTCGTTCTGTACTGCAGTCTCCAATCTCTTCTCTCTGCAACGGTCTTTCTGCACCCCATTCTCCAACCTCTGTTGTCTGCAAGAGTCCTTAAGCACCTCAGTATCCAACCTCTTCTCCCTGCCACAATCCTTTTGCACCCCAGTCTCCAACATCTGCTCTCTGAAAAAGTCCTTCTGCACCCAAGTCTCCAACCTCTGCTCTCTGCAACAGTCCTTCTGCACCTCAGTCTGTAAACTCTGCTCTCTGCAATGATCCTTTTGCACCCCAGTCTCCAAACTCTGCACTCTGAAACAGTCCTTCTGTACTTCAATCTCCAACCTCTGCTCTCTGTAACAGTCCTTCTGCACCTCAGTCTGAAAACGCTGTTCTCTGCAATGATCATTCTGCACCCCAGTCTCCAAACTCTGCTCTCTGTAATACTCCTGTTGCACCTCAGTCTCGAAACTCTGCCCTTTGTAACAGTCGTTCTGCACCCCTTTTCCAAACTCTGTTCTCTGTAACAGTCCTTCTGCACACCAGTCTCAATACTCAGCTCTCTACAACGATCCTCCCCCACCCCAGTTTCCATCCTCTGCTCTCTGCAACAGTCCTTCTCCACATCAGTCTTCAACTTCTGCTATTTGTAACAGTCCTCCAGTAGTGCAGTATCAAAAATCTCCTCTCTGTAATGGTTTTTCTGCACCCCAGTCTCCAAGCTCTGTTCTCTGTAACAGTTTTTCTAAACCTCAGTGTCCAAACTCTGCTCTCTGCAACAGTACTTCTGCACCTCAGTATGAAAACTCTGTTCTCTGCAACGATCTTTCTGCACCTCAGTCTCCAACATCTGCTCTCTGTAAGATCTTTCTGCAACCCTATCTCCAAACCCTGCTTTCTGTAAGAGTCCTTCTACACCCCAGTCTCCAACCTCTGCTCTCTGTAACAGGCCTTTTGTACCTTATTCTCCAACCTCTGCTCTCTGTAACAGTGCTTCTGCACCTCAGTCTACAAACTCTGCTCTCTGCAACAGTCCTTCTACACACCAGTCTCCAAATTCTGCTTACTGTATCAGTTCTTCTGAAACCCAGTCTCCAACCTCTGATCTGAAACAGTCCTTCTGCACCTCAGCCTCCAAATTCTATTCTCTGCAAAAGTCCTTCTGCACCCAAGTCTTCAACACCTCCTCGCTGCAACAGTCCTTCTTCACCCCAGTTTCCAACCTCTGCTATCTGCAACAGTTCTTCTGCATCCCAGTCTCCAACATCTGCTCTCTGGAACCGTCCTTGTGCACCAAATCTCCAACCTTTTCCTCTGTAACAGTCCTACTGTAACCCAGTCTCGAACCTCTGCTCTCTGCAACAGTCGTTCTGCACCCCAATCTGAACCTGTGCTCTCAGCAACAGTCCTTATAAACCCCAGTGTCCAGCCTCTTCTCTCTACAACAGTCTCTCTGCATCCCAGTTTCCAACCTCTGCTCTATGTAACAATCCTTCTGCACCTCAGTCTCCAACCTCTGTTCTCTGCAACGGTTTTTCTGCACCTCAGTCTCCAAACTACTCCATGTAAAAGTACTTCTGAACACCTTCTCCATACTCTGCTCTCTGTAACAGGCCTTCTGCACCCCAGTCTCCCAACCCTGTTCTCTATAAAAATCCTTGTGCTCCCCAGTCTCAAAATTTTGCTCTCTACAATGATCCTTCTGCACCCCAGTGTCCAACATCTGCTCTATGCAACAGTCCTTCTGCACCCCAGTCTTCAACATGTGCTCTCTGCAAAAGTCCTTCTGCACCTCAGTCTGAAAACTCTGTTCTCTACAAGGATCCTTCTGCACCCCAGTCTCCAATTTCTGCTCTCTGTAACAGTCCTGCTGCACCTCGCTCTACTACCTCTGCTCTCAGTAAAATCCTTGTGCAACTTTGTCTATAAACTCTGCTCTCTTTAGGAGTTCTTCTGCAAGTCAGTCTGAAAACTCTGTTCTCTACAAGGATCCTTCTTCACCCCAGTCTCCAATCTTTGCTCTCTGTAACAGTCATTTTGCACTTCAGTCTCAAAACTCAGCTCTCTGCAACGATCAATCTGCACCTCAGTTTCGAAAGTCTACTCTCTGTAACAGTGCTTCTGCACCCCAGTCTCAAACTTCTGCTATCTGCAACGATCCTTCTGCACACCAGTCTCCAACTTCTGCTCTCTGCAACAGTCCTTCTGCACCCCAGTCTCCAACCTCTGCTCTCTGCAACAGTCCTACTGCAGCCCAGGATCCAAGTTTTGTTCTCTTTAACAGTCTTTCTGAACACCAGTCTCAAAACTCTGCTCTCTGTAACTATACTTCTGCACCCCAGTCTCCAACCTCTGCTCTCTGCAACGATTCTTTTGCACCCCATTCTCCAACCTCTGCTCTCTGCAAAAGGCCTTCTGCACCCCAGTCTCTAACATCTGATCTGTGCAACAGTCTTTCTGAAGCTCAGTCTGAAAACTCTGGTCTCTGTAACAATTTTTGTGCACACCAGTCTCCAAAATCTGCTTTCTGTAATAGTCCTTCTGCACCTCAGTCTCCAAAATCGGCTCTCTGTAACAG
Source organism: Ictidomys tridecemlineatus (assembly GCF_052094955.1). NCBI lineage: Eukaryota > Metazoa > Chordata > Mammalia > Rodentia > Sciuridae > Ictidomys > Ictidomys tridecemlineatus. The sequence continues at coordinate 212,032 of NW_027521873.1, read as the reverse complement.
TGCTTCTGCACCCCAGCCTCCAACCTGTGCTCTCCGTAAGATCCTTCTGCACTCCGGTTTCCAAATCTGCTCTCTGTAACATTCTTTCTGCTCCCCAATCTCCAACCTCTGCTCCCTGTAACAGTCCTTCTGCTTTCCAGTCTTCAACCTCTGCTCTCTGTAACAGTCCTTCTGCTCCCCAGGCTTCAAATCTGCTCTCTGTAACATTCCTTCTGTACCGCAGTCCACAACCTCTGCTCTCTGTAACTTTTTTTCTGCACCACAGTCTCCAACCTCTTCTTTCTGTATCATTCCTTCTGCACCACAGTTTCCAACCTCTGCTCTCTTCAACATTCCTTCTGCACCTCAGTCTCCAACCTCTGCTCTCTGCAAAAGTTCTTCTTCACCCCAGTCTTTAAACTCTGCTCTCTGCAACAGTTCTTCTGCACCCCAGTCTCCAAGGTCTTCACTCTGAAATAGTCCTTACCCACACCAGTCTCCAACCTCTGCTCTTTTTAACAGTCTTCCTGTAGTGCAGTCTCCAAAATCTGCTCTCTGTAACGGTCCTTCTGCACCCAAGTCTCAAACCTCTGCTTTCTGTAACAGTCCTTCTAAACCCCAGTCTCCAAACTCTGCTATCTGTAACAGTCATTGTGCACGCCAGTCTCCAAACTCTTCTCTCTATAACAATAATTCTGCACCCCAGTCTCAAACCTCTGCTCTCTGCAACGATCCTTTTGCACCCCATTCTCCAACTTCCGGTCTCTGCAAAAGTCCTTCGGCACCCCAGTCTCCAACATCTGCGCTCTGCAACAGTCCTTCTGAACCTTAGTCTGAAAACTCTGCTCTCTGCAAAAATCCTTGTGCATCCCAGTCTCCAAACTCTGCTTTCTGTAACAGTCCTTCTGCACCACAGTCTCCAAAATCGGCTTTCTGTAACAGTGCTTTTGCACCACAGCCTCCAACCTCTGCTCTCTGTAAGAGTCCTGCTGCTCCTCAGTCTCCAACCTCTGCTATCTGTAACAGTCTTTCTGCTCCCCAGTCTCCAACCTCTGCTCTCTGTAACAGTTCTTCTGTACCACAGTCACCAACCTCTGCTCTCTTTAACGGTCCTTCTGCACCACAGTCCCCAACCTCTCCTTTCTGTATCATTCTTTCTGAACCACAGTTTCCAACCTCTGCTTTCTGCAACATTCCTTCTGCAACTCAGTCTCCAAACTCTGCTCTCTGTGACAGTTCTTCACCCCACTCTCCAACCTCAGCTCTCTGCAAAAGTTCTTCTGCACCCCAGTCACCAAGGTCTGCACTCTGAAACAGTCCATCTCCACACCAGTCTCCAAACTCTGTTGTCTGTCACAGTCCTCCAGTAGTGCAGATTCCAAAATCTGCTCTCTGTAACGGTCCTTCTACACCCCATGTCCAGCCTCTGCTCTCTGCAGCAGTCCCTCTGCAACCCAGTCTCCAACCTCCGCTCTCTGTAACAATCTTTCTGCACCTCAGTATCCAACCTCTGCTCTCTGCAATGGTCCTTCTGCACCTCATTCTCCAAACTCTACTCACTGTAAAAGAACTTCTGCACCCCTGCTCCAAACTCTGCTCTCCATAACAGGCCTTCTGCATCCCAGTCTCCAATGTCTGTTCTCTTTAACAATCCTTCTGCACCCCAGTCTCCAACCTCTGCTCTCTACAACGATCCTTCTGCACCCCTGTCTCAAACCTCTGCTCTCTGCAACAGTCCTTCTGCACCCCAGTCTCCAACATGTGCTCTCTGCAAATTCCGTCTGCACCTCAGTCTGAAAACTCTGTTCTCTGCAACGATCCTTGTGCACCCTAGTGTCCAACCTCTGCTCTCTGTTAAAGTCCTTCTGCACCTTGGTCTACAAACACTGCTCTCTGTAAGATTTTTGTGCAACCTTGTCTAAAAACTCTGCTCTCTGTAACAGTTTTTCTGCACCCCAGTCTCCAACCTCTGCTCTCTGTAACAGGTCTTTTGCACCTCAATCTCCAAACTCTACTCTCTGCAACAGTCCTTCTGGACCTCAGTCGCCAAATTCTTACCTCTGTACGATGCTTCTGCAGCCCTGCATCCAACCTCAGCTCTCTGTAAGAGTCCTTTTGCACCCATGTCTCCGACCTCTGCTCTCTGTAACAGAACTTCCGCACGTCAATCTCCAAACTCTGCTCTGTACATCAGTCCTTCTGAACCCTAGTTACCAACATCTGCTCTCTTCAACAGTCCTTCTGCTCCCCAGATTCCGAGATCTGCTCTACGTAACAGTCTTTTTGTACCTCAGTCTCCAACCTCTGCTCTTTGTAACGGTCCTTCTACACCCCAGTCTTTAACCTCTGCTTTCTGTATCAGTCTGTCTGAATCCCAGTCTCCAAACTCTGTTCTCTGTTTCTCTCCTTCTGAACCTCAGTCTTAAACTTGTTTTCTATTTAAGAGTCCTTCTGCACCTCAGTCTCTATCCGCTTCATTCTTTAACCGTCCTTCTGCACCCCAATTTCCAAACTCTGCTTCCTGTAACAGTCCTTCTGCACCTGAGTCTCCAAACTCTGCTCTCTGTAACAGTCCTTCTACACCTCAGTCTCCAACCTCTGCTCTCTGTAAAAGTCCTTCTGCAAATCAGTCTGAAACTTCTGCTTTCTGCACGATCCTTCTGCACCCCAGTGTCCAAACACTGCTCTCTGTAACAGTCCACCTGCACCTCAGTCTCCAACCTGTGCTCTCTGTAAGATCCGACAGAAACCCAGTCTTCAATCTCTGCTCTTTGTAACAGTCCTTCTGCACCCAGTCTCCAACCGCTCCTCTCTGTAACAGGCCTTCTGAATGCCAGTCTCCTAACTCTGCTCTCTGCAACGGTATTTCTGCACCCCAGTCTCCAACAACTGCTCTCTGCAATGATCCTACTGCACCCCAGTCTCCAACCTCTGATTTCTGCAACAGTCGTTCTGCACCTCAGTCTCCAACTACTGCTCTCTGTAAGATCCTTCTGCACCCCTGTCTCCAAGGTCTGCTCCTTGGAACGATCCTTCTGCACCCCAGTGTCCAAACTCTTCTCAATGTAAAAGAACTTCTGCACCTCAGTCTTTAATCTCTGCTCTCTGCAACAGTCCTTCTGCACCCCAGTCTCCAAACACTACTCTCTGCAACAGTCTTTCTGTACTGCAGTCTACAACTTCTTCTCTCTGTAACGGTCTTTCTGCACCGCAGACTCTAATCTCTGCTTTCTGTATCAGTTTTTCTGCACCTCATTCTCAAACCTCTGCTCTCGGCAACAGTCCTTCTGCATCCCAGTCTCAAAACTCTGCTCTCTGAAACAGTGCTTCTGCACCCCAGTCTCCAAACTCTGCTTTCTGCAACAGTCCTTCTGCACCCCAGTGTTAAAATTCAGTTCTCTGTAACAATCCTCCTGCACCTCAGTCTCCAACCTCTGCTCTTTGTAACAGGACTTCTGCACCTCAGTCTCCAACCTCTGCTCTCTGCAACAGTCCTTCTGCACTCCAGTCTACAACCTCTTCTCTCTGCAACAGTCCTTCTCCACCCCAGTCTCCAACCTCTGCTCTCTGCAACAGTCCTTCTGCACCGCAGTCTTCAAACTCTGCTCTCGTTAATAGTCCTTCTGCACCAAAGTCTCCAACCTCTGCTCTCTGTAAGATCTTTCTGCACTCCAGATTCTAAACTCTGCTCTCTGTAACATTCCTTCTCCACCCCAGTTTTTAACCTCTGCTTTCTGCAAGTGTCCTGTGGCACTCCAGTTTCTAAGCTCTGTCCTCTTCAAAAGTCCTTCTGATACCCAGTCTCCAACATCTTCCCCTGTAACAGTCCTTCTGTACAGCAGTCTCCAAACTGTGCTCTCTGTAACATTCCTTCTGCACCCCAGTCTCCAACCTCTACTCTCTGTAACAGTTTTTTGATAACGCAGTCTCCAAACTCTGGTCGCTGTAAAAGTCCTTCTGAACCCCAATTTCCAACCTCTGCTTTCTGCAACAGTCCTTCTGCACTTCAGTCTCAAAACTCTGCTCTCTCTAACAGTTTTTCTACACCTCAGTCTCGAACCTCTGCTCTCTATAACAGTCCTTCAGAACCTCAGTCTGACAACTCTGCTCTCTGCATGGTTCTTCTGCACCCCAATCTTCAACCACTTCTCTCTGTAAAAGTCAAACTGCACCCCAGTCTCCAACCTCTGCTCTCTGTAACACTTTTTCTATACCGCAGTCTCCAAATTCTGGTCTGTATAACAGTCCTTCTGCACCCCAATTTCCAACCTCTGCTTTCTGTAACAGTCCTTCTGCACCTCAGTCTCCAAACTCTGCTCTCTGTAACAGTTTTTCTGCACCTCATTCTCAAACCTCTGCTCTCTGTAACAGTCCTTCAGAACCTCAGTCTGACACCTTGTTTCTGCAGGATTCTTCTGCACCCCAGTCTCAAACCTCTGCTCTCTACAATGAACCTACTGCACACCAGTCTCCAAACTCTGATCTCTGCAACAGTCCTCTGGAACTCAGTCTCCAAATTCTGTTCTCAGTAAGATCCTTCTACACCCCCGTACCCAAATTCTGCTCTCTTTAAACTCCATCTGTACCCGAGTCTCCAAACTCTGCTCTCTGTAACAGGACTTCGGTACCTCAGTCTCCAACTTCTGCTCTCTGCAACAGTCCTTCTGCACCCCAGTCTCCAAACTCTGCTCTCTACAACAGTCCTTCTGCACCCTAGTTACCAACATCTGCTCTCTGCAACAGACCTTCTGTACCCCAGTCTCCAACATCTTCTCTCTGTAGCAGTTCTTGTGCACCTCAATCTGAAAACTCTGCTCTCTGCAACGACCCTTCTGCACCCCAGTCTTTTATTTCTGCTTTCTGTAACAGTGTTTCTTCACCTCAGTCTCCAAACTCTGCTCTCTTTATAATCCTTCTGCAACACAGTCTTCAAACTCTGCATTCTGAAACAGTCTTTCTGCACAACAGTCTCTGAGATCTGCTCTCTGTAACAGTTTTTCTACACCCCAGTCTCAAAACTCTTTTTTCTGTATCAGTCAATTTTAACCCCATCTCCAAACTCTGTTCTCTGTATCTATTCTGCTGCACCTCAGTCTCCAACCTGTGCTCTATGTAAGAGTCCTTCTGCACACCAGTCTCCAAACTTTGCTCTCTGCAACAGTCCTTCTGTACTGCAGTCTCCAACCTCTGCTCTCTGTAACGGTCTTTCTGCAACCCAGACTCCAATCTCTGCTTTCTGTATCAGTACATCTGCACCCCAGTCTCCAACTTTTTCTCTCTCTAGGAGTCCTTCTGCATCCCAGTCTCCAACCTCTGCTCTCGGTAACAGTCCTATACCGCAGTCTCCAACCTCTGCTCTCTTTAGCGGTCCTTCTGCACCCCAATTTCCAAACTCTGCTACCTGTAACAGTCCTTCTGCACCTGAGTCTTCAAACTCTGCTCTCTGTAACAGTCCTTCTACAACTCAGTTTCCAACCTCTGCTCTCTGTAACCGTCCTTCTGATCCTCAGTCTGAATCCTCTGCTCTCTACACGATCCTCTGCACCCCAGTCTCCAACCACTGCTCTCTGTAACAGTCCACCTGCACCTCAGTCTCCAACCTCTGCCTTCTGTAAGATCCTTCAGCAACCCAGTCTATAAACTCTGCTCTCTATAACAGTCCTTCGGCACCCGAGTATCCAAGCTCTCCTCTCTGTAACAGGCCTCCTGCACGCCAGTCTCCAAACTCTGCTCTCTGTATCAGGCCTTTTGCACCCCAGTATTTAACCTCTGCTCTCTGCAACGACCTTGTGCACACGAAACTCCAACCTCTGCTCTCTGCAATGATCCTACTGCACGCCATTCTCCAACCTCTGATCTCTGCAACACTCCTTCTGCACCTCAGTCTCCAATTTCTTCTCTCTGTAAGATCCTTCTGCACCCCTGTCTCATAGGTCTGCTTTATGCAACGATCCTCCTGCAATCCAGTCTGCAACCTCTGCTCTATGTAACTGGACTTCTGCACCTCAGTCTCCAACATCTACTCTCTGCAACAGTCCTTCTGCACCCCAGTCTCCAATCTCTGCTCTCTGCAACAGTCCTTCTGTACTGCAGTCTCTAACTTCTGCTCTCTGTAACGGTCTTTCTGCACCCCAGAATCCAATGTCTGCTTTCTGCATCAGTCCTTCTCCACCCCAGTCTCCAACATCTGCTCTCTCTAAGAGTCCTTCTGCACCTCTGTCTCCAACCTTTGCTCTCGGCAACAGTCCTTCTGCACCCCAGTCTCCAACCTCTGCTGTCTGCAACAGTCCTTCTGCACCCCAGTCTCCCACCTCTGCTCTATGCAACAGACCTTCTTCACATATTCTCAAAACTCTTCCCTCTGTAACAATCCTTCTGCAACTCAGTCTCCTAAATCTCTTCTCTGAAGGGTTCTACTGCACCTCAGTTTCCAACCGCTACTGTCTGTAACAGTCCTTCTGCACTTTAGTCTCCAAACTCTGCTCTCTGTAGGATCCTTCTAAAACCCACTCTCCAAACTCTGCTCTCTGTAACAGTCTTTCTTCACACCAGTGTCCAACCTCTGCTCTCTGCAACAGTCCATCTGCACCCCAGTCTCCAAAATCTGCTCTCTGCAACAGTCCTTCTGCACCTCAGTCTAAAAACTCTGCTGTCTGCAACGAACCTTCTGCACCCCGTCTTCTACCTCTGCTGTCTGAAACATCCTTCTGCACCTCAGTCTCCCAATTCTGATCTCTGTAAGATCCTTCTGCAACCCAGTCTTTAAACTCTGCACTCTGTAACCGTCCTTATGCACAACAGTCTCCAACCTCTGCTCTGAGTAAGAGTACTTCTGTACTGCAGTCTCCAACTTCTGCTCTCTGTAACGGGCCTTCTGCACCACAGTCTCCAACCTCTGCTCTCTGCAATGATCCTACTGGACCCCAGTCTCCAACCTCTGATTTCTGCAGCAGTTTTTCTGCACCTCAGTCTGAAAATTCTGCTCTCTGCATGATCCTTCTGCACCCCAGTCTCCAACCCCTGCTCTCGGTAACAGTCCCCTCCACCTCAGTCTCCAAACTCTGCTCTCTGTAAGATCCTTAATCAACCCGGTCTCCAAGCAGTGCTCTCTGTAACATACCATCTCACCCAAGTCTCCAAATTCTTCTCTCTGCAACGATTTTTCTCCACACCAGTCTCAAACCTCTGCTCTCTGCAACAGTCCTTTTGCACCACAGTCGACAACCTCTGTTCTCTGCAACAGTCCTTCTGCACCCCAGTCTCCAAACTCTGCTCTCTGTAACCTTCCTTATGCACCCCAGTCTCTAACCTCTGCTCTCTGTAACCGTCCTTTTTCACCCCAGTCTCCAACCTCTCCTCTCCGTAACAGTCCTTCTGCACTTCAGTCTTATACCTCTGCTCTCTGCAACAGTCCTTCTGCACCCCATTCTCCAACCTCTGCTCTCTGCAACAGTCCATTGCACCCCATTCTTTAAATTCTGCTCTCAGCAACAGTCCTTCTAACTCCAGTCTCAAAATTCTGCGCTGTGCAACGATCCTTCTGGAACCCAGGCTCCAACGTGTGCTCTCTGCAACAGTCCTTCTGCACCACAGTTTCCAAACTCTGCTCTCTGTAAGATCTTTCTGCTCGCCAGTGTCCAAAATCTGCTGTCTCTAACATTCCTTCTCCACCCCAGTCTGTAACCTCTGCTTTCTTCGAAGGTCCTGCGGCACCCCATTCTCCAACCTCTGTCCTCTGTAACAGTCCTTCTGCTCCCCAGTCTCCAACATCTGCTCTCTGTAACAGTCCTTCTGTACCGAAGTTTCCAACTTCTGCTCTCTGTAACGGTCCTTCTGCAACCCAGTCTTTAACCTCTACTTTTTATATCAGTCCTTCTGAACCCCAGTCTCCAGCGTGTGCTCTCTGTATCTATCCTTCTGCAATCCAGTCTCAAACCTGTGCTTTCTGTAACCGTCTTTCTGCACCCCAGTCTCAAACCTCTGCTCTCTGCAACAGTCCTTCTGCACCACAGTCTCCAAACTCTGCTCTCTCTATGGTTCTTCTGCACTCCAGTTTCCAAACTCTACACTCTGTAACATTCCTTCTCCAACCCAGTCTTTAACCTCTGCTTTCTGCAAGTGTCCTGCGGCACCCCAGTCTCCAAACTCTGTCCTCTGCAACAGTCCTTCTGCTCCCCAGGATCCAACATATGCTCTCTGAAACAGTCCTTCTTAAACACAGTCTCCACCCTCTGCTCTCGGTTAAGGTCCTTCTGCAACCCAGTCTCCAAACCCTGCTTTCTGTATAAGTCTTTCTGAAGCCCAGTCTCAAAACTCTATTCTCGGTATATATACTTCTACAACTCAGTCTCCAACCTGTTCTCTCTGTAACATTTCTTCTGCAACCCAGTCTCCAACCTCTGCTCTCTGTAACAGTTTTTCTATACTGCAGTCTCCGAATCCTGGTCTCTGTAACAGTCCTTCTGCACCCCAATTTCCAACCTCTGCTTAAAGTAACAGTCCTTCTGCACCTCAGTCTACAAACTCTGCTCTCTGTAACAGTTTTTCTACACCTCAGTCTCCAAATTATGCTCTCTGTAAGATCCTTCAGCAACCCAGTCTCCAACCACTACTCTCTGTAACAGTCCAGGTGCACCTCAGTCTCCCACCTCTGCTCTCTGTAAGATCTTTCAGCAACCCAGTCTCTAAACTCTGCTCTCTATAACAGTCCTTCTGCACCCCAGTATCCAACCTCTCCTCTCTGTAACAGGCATTCTGCACGCCAATTTCCAAACTCTGCTCTCTGTAGCAGGCCTTCTGCACCCCAGTCTCCAAACTCTGCTCTCTGCAATGATCCTACTGCACGCCAGTCTCCAACCTCTGATCTCTGCAACACTCCTTCTGTACCTCAGTCTCCAACTTCTTCTCTCTGTAAGATCGTTCTGCACCCCTGTCTCCAAGCTCTGCTCCTTGCAATGATCCTTCTGCACCCCAGTCTCCAAATTCTGCTCTATGTAAAAGGACTTCTGCACCTCAGTCTCCAACATCTACTCTCTGCAACAGTCCTATTGCACCCCAATCTCCAAACTCTGCTCTCTGCAACAGTCCTTCTATACTGCAGTCTCTAACCTCTGCTCTCTGTAACGGTCTTTCTGCACCCCATAATCCAATCTCTGCTATCTGCATCAGTCCTTCTGCACCCCAGTCTCCAATATCTGCTCTCTCTATGAGTCCTTCTTCACCTCAGTCTCCAACCTCTGCTTTTGCCAACAGTCCTTCTTCTCCCCAGTCTCCAACCGCTGCTCTGTGCAACAGTTCTTCTGCACCTCAGTCTACAACCTCTACTTCTTAAAGAGTCCTTCTGCACTCCAGTTACAAAACTTTTCTCTTTGCAACAGTCCTTCTGCACCCCAGTCTCCAACATCTGCTCTCTGCAACAGTCCTTCTACACCCCAGTCTCCAAACTCTGCTCTCTGCAAGGATCGTTCTGGACCCCAGTCTCCATCGTCTGTTTTCTACAACAGTACTTCTGCACCACAGTCTCCAATATATTCTCTCTGTAAGATTTTTCTGGTCTCCAGTTTCCAAAATCTGCTTTCTCTAACATTCCTTCTCCACTGCAGTCCAACATCTGCTTTCTGCAAGGGTCCTGCGGCACCCCAATCTCCAACGTCTGTACTCTGTAACACTCCTTCTGTTCCCCAGTCTCCAACATCTGCTCTCTGTAACACTCTTTATGTACCATAGTCTCCAAACTCTGTTTTCTGTAATGGTCCTTTTACAACCCAGTCTCCAACCTCTGCTTTTTTAGTCAGTCCTTCTTAACCCCAGTCTCCAACCTCTGCTCTCTGTATCTATCCTTCTACACCTCAGTCTCCAAACTCTGCTCTCTGTAACAGTCCTTTTATACAGCAGTCTCCAAACTCTGCTCTCTGTAACGGTCTTTCTGCACCCCAATTTCCAACCTCTGCTTTCTGTAACAGTCCTTTTGATCCTCAATGTCTAAACGCTGCTCTCTGTAACAGTCTTTCCACACCTCAGTCTCCAACCTCTGCTCTCTGTAACAGTACTTTTGCACCTCAGTCTGAAACCTCTGCTCTCCAGATTCTTCTGCACCCCAGTCTCCAACCACTGCTCTCTGTAACAGTCCACTTGCACCCTAGTCTTCAACCTCTGCCCTCTGTACGTTCCTATAGCAAACCAGTCTCCAAAATGTGCTCTCTGTAGAAGTCCTTCTGCACCCCAGTCTCCAACCTCTCTTCTCTGTAACAGGCCTTCTGCACTCCAGTCTCAAAACTCTGCTCTCTATAGTGGGCCTTCTGCATGCCAGTCTCGAACCTCTGCTCTTTGCAATGATCCTACTGCACCGCAGTCTCCAACTTCTGATCTCGGCAAGAGTCCTTCTGTACCTCTGTCTTCAACCTCTGCTCTCTGTAACAGTCCTTCTGCACCACAGTCTCCAAAGTCTACTCTCTGCAACAGTCCTTCTTCACCCCAGTCTCCAACCTCTGCTCTTTGCAACACTCCTTCTGCAACCCAGTCTCAAACTTCTGCTCTCTGTAACAATCCTTCTTCACCTCAGTCTCAAAACTCTGTACTCTGCAACGTTCCTTCTGCACCTCAGTCTCAAGCCTCTACTCTCTGTAACAGTTCTCTGCACCTCATTCTCCAAACTCTTCTCTCTGTAGTAACCTTCTCCAACCTAGTCTACAAACTCTGCTCTCTGTAACAGTCCTTCTGCACACCAGTCTCCAAACTCTTCTCTCTGCACTGATCCTTCTTCATACCAGTCTCCAACCTCTGCTCTATAAAACAGTACTTCTGAACCTTAGTCTCCAAAATTTTCTCTCTGCAACAGTCCTTCTGCAACTCAGTCTGAAAACTCTTCTCTCTGCAACGATCATTCTGCACCTCAGTCTCCTACCTTTGCTCTCTGTAAGACCCTTCTGCATCCCAGTTTCCAAACTCTGCTCTCTGTAACAGTCCTTCTGAATAACAGTTTCCAACCTCGGCTCTCTGTAAGAGGAATTCTGAAACCCAGTCTCAAAACTCTGCTCTCTGTAACAGGCCTTCTAAAACCCAGTCTCCAACCTCTTCTCTATGCAATGATTCTTCTCCACAACAATCTCAAACCTCTGCTCTCGGCAAAAGTCCTTCTGCATCCTTGTCTCCAACCTCTGCTCTCTGTAAGATCCTTATGAACTTCAGTCTCCAACCTCTCCTCTCTGTAACAATCTTTCTGCATTCCAGTCTCCAACATCTGCTTTCTGCAAAAGTTCTTCTGCACCGCAGTCTGAAAACTATGCTCTCTGCAACGACCTTTCTGCACCCCAGTCTCCTACATCTGCTCTCTTTAACAGTCCTTCTGCACCTCTGTCTCCCAACTCTGCTCTTTTCAGATCCTTCTGCAACCCAGTCTTTAAACTCTGCACTCTATAACAGTCCTGCTGCACAAAAGTCTCAAACCTCATCTCTCTGTAACAGTCTTTCTGCACCTCAGTCTCCAAACTCTGATCTCTGTAACAGTCCTTCTGCACCTTAGTCTCAAATCTCTACTCTCTATAGCAGTCTTTCTGTACCTCAGTCTGAAACCTCTGCTCTCTGCATGATCCTTCTACTCCCAGTCTCCAACCACTGCTCTCTGTAAGAGTCCACCTACACCTCAGTAACAAAATTCTGCTCTTTGTAAGACCTTTAAGCAACCCAGTCTCCTAACACTGCTCTCTATAACAGTACTACTGCACCCCACTCTCCAACCTCTCCTCTCTGTAACAGGCCTTCTGCACGGCAGTCTCCAAACTCTGCTCTCGGCAACGATATTTCTGCACCCCAGTCTCCAACCACTGCTCTCTGCAATGATCCTACTTCACCCCGGTCTCCGACCTCTGATCTCTGCAACAATATTTCTGCACCTCAGTCTCCAACTTCTGCTCTCTGTAAGATCCTTCTGCACTGGTGTCTCCAAGCTCTGCTCTTTGCACCAATCCTTATGCACCCCAGTCTCCAACTACTTTTCTATGTAAAAGAAATTCTGCACCTCAGTCTCCAATCTCTGCTCTCTGCAACAGTCCTTCTGCACTGCAGACTCCAATCTCTGATTTCTGTATCAGTCCTTCTGCACCTCAGTCTCAAACCTCTGCTCTATGCAACATTCTTTCTGCAATCCAGTCTCCAACCTCTGCTCTCTGCAACAGTCCTTCTGCACCCCAGTCTCCAACCTTTGCTCTCTGCAACAGTGTTTCTGCACCTCAGTCTCCAACCTCTGCTCTATGTAACAGGACTTCTTCACCTGAGTCTCAAACCTCTGCTCTCTGCAACAGTCTTTCTGCACACCAGTCTCCAACCTCTTCTCTCTGTAACAGTCCTTCTGCACCCCAGTCTCCAACATCTGCTCTCTACAACTGTCCTTCTGCACCCCAGTCTCCAACCTCTGCTCTCTACAACAGTCCTTCTGCAACACAGTCTCCAATCTCTGCTCTCTGTAAGATTCTTCTGCACTCCATTTTCCAAACTCTGCTCTCTGTAACATTCCTTTTCCAAACCAGTCTTTAACCTCTGCTTTATGCAAGTGTCCTTCGGCACTGCAGTCTCCAACCTCTGATCTCTGCAACAGTCTTTCTGAACTCCAGTCTTTAAACTCTGCTTTTTGTATCAGTCCTTCTTAAGCCCAGTCTCAAACCTCTGTCCTCTGTATCTATCCTTCTGTAACTCAGTCTCCAACCTGTTCTCTCTGTAACATTCCTTCTGCACCCCAGTCTCCAAACTCTGCTCTCTGTAACAGTTTTTCTATACTGCAGTCTCCAAATCCTGGTCTCTGTAACAGTCCTTCTGCACCCCAATTTCCAACCTCTACTTAGTGTAACACTCCTTCTGCACCTCAGTCTCCAACCTCTTCTCTCTGTAACAGTCCTTCTGCAACTCATTCTGAAACCTCTGCTCTATGTAACGGTCCTTCTGCACCCCAGTCTTCAAGCAATACTCTCAGCATCAGTCATTCTGCACCCCAGTCTCCAACCTCTGCTCTCTGCAATGATCCTACTGCATCCCAGTCTCCAACCTCTGATCTCTGCAACAGTCCTTCTGCACCTCAGTCTCCAAATTCTGCTCTCTGTAAGATTCTTCTGCAACCCTGTATCCAACCTCTGCTCTCTGTAACAGTCCTTCTTCACCAGAGTCTTTAACCTCTGCTCTCTGTAGCAGGTCTTCCGCACCTCATTCTCCAAACTCTGCTCTCTGCAACAGTCCTTCTGCACCCCAGTCTCCAACCTCTGCTATCTACAACAGTTCTTCTGCTCCCCAGTCTTCAACATCTACTCTCTGCAAAAGTCATTCTGCACCTCAGTCTGAAAACTCTGCTCTCTGTAACGACACTTCTGCACCCAAGTCTCCTACCTCTGCTCTCTGTAAAAGTCCTTCTGCACCTCAGTCTCTCAACTGTGCTCTCTGTTTGATCCTTCTGCATCCCAGTCTTTAAACTCTGAACTCTATAAAGTCCTTCTGAACAACAGTCTTCAACCTCTACTCTTTGTAACAGGACTTCTGGAAACCAGACTTCAAACTCTGCTCTCTGTGATAGGCCTTCTGCACCCCAGTCTCCAACCTCTTCTCTCTGCAACGATTCTTCTCCACCCAAGTCTCCTACATCTACTCTCCGCAACAGTTCGTTTGCACCCCAGTCTCCAATCTCTGCTCTCTGTGAGATCCATCTGAACCCCAGTCTCCAACCTCTGCTCTCGGTAACAGTCCTTCAGCAACCCAGTCTCCAAAATCTGCTCTCTGTAACAGTTCTTCTGCACCCCAGTATAAAACATCTGCTCTCTGCAACAGTCCTTCTGCACCCCAGTCTCCAAACTCTGCTATCTGCAACAGTCCTTCTGCATCCCAGTCTCAGAACTCTGATTTTTGTAAGGTTCTTATGCATTCCAGATTCCATACTCTGCACTCTGTAACATTTCTTCTCCAACCCAGTCTCCAAACTCTGTCCTCTGCAACAGTCCTTCTGCTCCTCAGTCTCCGACATCTGGTCCTTCTGTACCGCAGTCTCCAACCTGTGCTATTTGTAACGGTCCTTCTACACCCCAGTCTCGAACCTCTGCTTTCTGTATCAGTCTGTCTGAACCACAGTCTCCAACCGCTGTTCTCTGTATCTATCCTTCTGCACCTCAGTCTCCAAACTCTGTTCTATGCAACGGTCCTTCTGCACCTCAGTCTCCAACCTCTACTCTCTGTAACAGTCCTTCTGCACTACAGTCTCCAACCTCTGCTCTCTGTAGCATCCTTCTAAAACCCAGTCTCCAAACTCTACTCTCTGTAACAATCCTTCTGCACACCAGTCTCCAACCTCTGCTCTCTGAAACGATCCTTCTTTACCCCAGTCTCCAATGTCTGCTCTCTGCAAAAGTCTTTCTGCACCCCAGTCTTCAATATCTGCTCTCTGCAACAGTCATTCTGCACTTCAGTGGGAAAACTCTGCTGTATGCAACGAACCTTCTGCACCTCAGTCTCCCAACTCTGCTCTCTGTAAGATCCTTCTGCAACACAGTCTTTAAACTCTGCACTCGGTAATTGTCCTTCTGCACAACAGTCTCCAAACTCTGCTCTCTGCAACAGTACTTCTGCAACCCAGTTTCCAACCACAGTTCTCTGTAACAGGCCTTCTGCACCCTAGTCTCGAAACACTTCTCTCTGCAAGGATTCTTCTTCACACCAGTCTCCAACCTCTGCTCTCTGCAACAGTCCTCTTGCACCACAGTCTCCAAAATCTGTTCTCTGTAAGATCCATCTGAACCCCAGTCTCCAACCCCTGCTCTCTGTAACAGTCCTTCTGCACCCAAGTCTCCAACCTCTGCTCTCTGTAACAGTTTTTCTGCACCTCATTCTCCAAACTCTGCTCTCTGCAACAGTCTTTCTGAACAGCACTCTCCAACCTCTGCTCTCTGCAACAGTCCATCTGCACCCCAGTCTCCAACATCTGCTCTCTGCAACAGTTTTTCTACACCCCAGTCTCCAATTCTGCTTTCTGCAATGATCTTTCTGAACCCCAGTCTCTAACGTCTGCTCTCTGCAAGAGTCCTTCTGGACCACAGTCTCCAAGCTCTGCTCTCTGTAACAATCCTTCTGCACCCCTGTCTGCAACCTCTGCTCTCTATAAGATACTTCTGCAACCCAGTTTCAAACTCTGCTCTCTGTAACAGTTCTTCTGCCAACCGGTCTCCATCCTCTGCTCTCTGCAACGATCCTTCTTCAACAAAGTCTCCAACCTCTGCTCCCTGCAACAGTCCTTCTACACCCCAGTCTCCAATGTCTGCTCTCTGCAACAGTCCTTTTGCACCTCACTCTGAAAAGTCTGCTCACTTCAAGGACACTTCTGCACCTCAGTCTCCTACTTCTGCTCTCTGTAACCGTCCTTCTGCACCTTATTCTCCAAACTCTGCTCTTTGTAAGATCCTTCTACAACCCAGTCTTTAAACTCTGCACTCTGTAACAGTCCTTCTGTACAACAGTCTCCAAACTCTGCTCTCTGTAACATGACTTCTGTGACCCAGTCTCCAAACTCTGCTCTCTGTAGCAGGCCTTCTGCACCCAAGTCTACAAACTCAGCTCTATGTAACAGGCCTTCAGCACCCCAGTATCCAACCTATTCTCGCTGCAATGATACTTCTAAACCCCAGTCTCCAACATCTGAACTCTGCAACAGTTTTTCTGCACCCCTGTCTCCAACCTCTGCTCTTTTGAAGATCCTTCTGCACCCAGTTTCCAACCTCTGCTCTCTGAAACAGTCCTTCTGTACCCCAGTCTCCAAACTCTGCTCTCTGTAACAATGCTTCTGCTCATCAGTCTCCAACCTCTGCTCTCTGCAACGGTCTTTCTACACCTCAGTCTCTAACCTCTGTTGTCTGCAATAGTCCTTGTGCACCCCAGTGTGCAACCTCTGCTCTCTGTAAAAGTCCTTCTGTACTACAGTCTCCAACTTCTGCTCTTTGTAACGGTCCTCTGCACCGCAGTCTCCAAACTCTGCTTTCAATATCAGTCCTTCTGCACCCCAGTCTCCAAACTCTGCTCTCTGTAACAGTTCTTCAGCACCTCAGTCTCCAACCTCTTCTCTCTGTAGAAATTCTTCTTCAGTCAGTCTCCAACCGCTGCTCTCAGCAACGGTCCTTCTGCACCTAAGTCTCCAAGCTCCGTTCTCTGCAACAGTTTTTCCGCACCCCAGTCTCAAACCTCTGCATTCTGCAACAGTCCTTCTGCACCCCAGTCTCCATCCTCTGCTCTC
Organism: Ictidomys tridecemlineatus; assembly: GCF_052094955.1. Classification (NCBI taxonomy): domain Eukaryota; kingdom Metazoa; phylum Chordata; class Mammalia; order Rodentia; family Sciuridae; genus Ictidomys; species Ictidomys tridecemlineatus. The sequence goes on along the minus strand of NW_027521873.1, from coordinate 195,801 downwards.
TGTAACAATCCTTCTGCACCTCAGTCTCCAACCTCTGCTCTCTGGATGGTCCTTCTGCACCCCTGTCTTCAAACTCTGTTGTCTCTAACAGTCCTTCTTTGCCTCAGTTTTCTGCACCCCAATCTCCAACCCCTACTCTCTGCAAAAGTCCTTCTGCAGCCCAGTCTCCAACCTACTCTCTACAACACTCCTTCTGCACCCAAGTCTCCAACATCAGGTCTCTGCAACAGTCTTTCTCAACCCCAGTCTCCAATCTCTGCTCTCTGTAACAGTTCCTCTGTACTGCAATTTCCAAACTCTTCTCTCTGTAACTGTCTTCTGAACCCCAGTCTCCAACCACTGCTTTTTCTATCAGTCCTTCTGCACTCAAGTATCCAACCTCTGCTCTCTGTAACAGGCCATCTGCACCTCAGTCTCCAAATTCTGCTCCCTGCATAGGTCCTTTGGCACCCAAATCCCCATCCTCTGCTCGCTGCTTCAGTCTTTTTACACCTAAGTCTCAAACCTCTGCACGCTGCAACAGTCCTTCTGCACCTCAGTCTCCAACATCTGCTCTCTGCAATGGTCTTTTTGCACCTCAGTATTCAACATCTATCTCTGTAACAGTCCTTCTGCACCTCAGTCTCCATCCTCTGCTCTCTGTAACAGGCCTTCTTCACCCAAGTCTCTGAACTCTGCTCTCTTTAACAGTCCTTCTGCACCCCAATCTCCAACCTCTGCTCTCTGGAGCAGTCCTTCTGCACCTCAGTGACCAAACTCTGCTCTCTGTAAGATCATTCTGAAACCCAGTCTCCAACATATGCTTCTGCAATGGTTTTTCAGCACCAGAGTCTCCAACCTCTTTCTTCTACAACATTTATTGTGCACCCCAGTCTCCAACCTCTGCTCTCTGTAACAGTCCTTCTGTACCACAGTCTCAAAACTCTGTTCTCTGTAAGGGTCTTTCTGCACCCCATCTCCAACATCTGCTTTCTGTATCAGTCTTTCTGCAACCCAGTCTACAAACTCTGCTTTCTGTATCCGTCTTTCTGCACGCCAGGCTTCAAACTCTGCTCTCTGTAACAGTCCTTCTCCATGCCAGTCTCCAACTTCTGCTCTCTGCAAGAGTCGTTCTGCACCCCAGTCTCCAAACACTGCACTCCGCAACAGTCTTTCTGCATCTCAGACTCCAACCTCTGCTCTCTGTAACAGTCCTTCTGCACATCAGTCTCCAGCCACTTTTCTCTTTAAGAGGCCTTCTGCACCCAAGTCTACAACCTCTTCTCTCTGTAACAGGCCTTCTGCATTCAAGTCTCTAAACTTTGCTCTCTTTAACAGTCCTTCTGCACACCAGTCTCAAAACTCTGCTCTCAGTATCAGTCCTGCACCCCAGTCTCCAAACACTGCTCTCTGTAACAGTTTTTCTGAACATCAGTCTTCAACAACTGCTCTTTGCAAGAGTCCTTCTGCACTGCAGTCTCCAACCTCTGCTCTCTGGAACAGTCCTTCTATACCCCAGTCTTCATAATCTACTCTCTGCAATGATACTTTTGCACCCCAGTCTACAACGTGTGCTCTCTGCAAAATTTTTTCTACACTCCAGTTTCGAAAATTTCCTCTCTGTAAGATCCTTCTGCACCCCAGTTTCCAAACGCTGCTCTCTGTAACATTCCTTCTGCACCCCAGTCTCCAACCTGTTCTCTACAACAGTTCTTCTGTACCACAGTCTTCAACCTCTGTTCTCCGGAAGAGTCCTTCTGAACCCCAGTCTCCAACCTCTGCTTTCTATATCAGTCCTTCTGCACCTAAGTCTCCAAAGTCTTCTCTCTGTAACAGTTTTTTCTGCACCTCACTCTGCAACCTCTGCTCTCTGCAGCAGTCCTTCTGCAACCCAGTCTTCAACCTCTTCTCTCTGCAACAGTCCTTCCTCACCCCAGTCTCCAAAGCACCAGAGTCTCCAACCTCTTTTCTCTACAACATGTATTGTGCACCCCATTCTCCAACCTCTGCTCTCTGTAACAGTTCTGTACCGCAGTCTTCAACCTCTGTTCTCCGTAACAGTCCTTCTGAACCCCAGTCTCCAACCTCTGCTTTCTGTATCAGTCTTTCTTCACCACTGTCTCCAAACTCTTCTCACTGTAACAGTCCTTCTGCACCTCACTCTGTAACCTCTGCTCTCTGCAACAGTCTTTCTGCAACCCAGTCATCAACCTCTTCTCTCTGCAACAGTCCTGCCTCACCCCAGTCTCAAAAATATGCTCTCTGTAACAGTCCATTTCCACCGCAGCCTCCAACCTCTGCTCTCTGTAACAGTACTTCTGTACTGCAGTCTCCAACCTCTGCTCTCTGTAATGGTCATTCTGCACCCCAGTCTCCAAACTCTTTTTTCTGTATCAGTCCTTCTGCACCCCGGTCTCGAACCTCTGCTCTCTGTAACAGTCCTTCTGCACCTCAGACACCAACCTCTTCTCTCTGCAACAGTACTTCTGGGCCCCAATCTCCAACCTCTGCTTTCTGCAATGGTCCTTTTGCACCCCAGTCTCCAAACTTTGTTCTCTACAACACTTATTCTGCACCCCAGTTCCAACCTCTGCTCTCTGTAACAGTCCTTCTGTACCGCAGTCTCCAACCTCTGTTTTCTGTAAGGGTCCTTCTGAAGCCCAGTTTCCATCCTCTGCCTTCTCTATCATTCTTTCTGCCCCACATTCTCCAAACTCTGCTCTATGTAACAGTCCTTCTATACCTCAGTCTGCAACCTCTGCTCTCTGCAATAATCCTTCTTCACCCCAGTCAGCAATCTCTGCTCTCTGCAAAAGTTGTTCTGCAACCCAGTCTCCAACATCTGCTCTCTGCAACAGTCCTTCTCTACCTCAGTCTCCAACCTCTGCTCTCTGCAACAGTCCTTCTGCACCCAGGTAACCAATGTCTGCTTTCTGTATCAGTCCTTCTGAACCCCAGTCTTCAACGTCTGCTCTCTGTAACAGTCCTTCTGCACCTCAGTCTCTAACCTCTACTCTCTGCAGCAGTTCTTCTCCACCCCAGTTTCCAGCCTCTGCTCTCGGCAACAGGCCTACTGGACGCCACTCTCCAACTGCTACTCTCTGCAACAGTCCTTGTACACCCCAGTCTTTCACATTTGCTCTCTGTAACAGACCTTCTGCACATCAGTCTGAAAACTCTGCTCTCTGCAAGGATCCTTCTTCACCTCAGTCTCCAACTTCTGCTCTCTGCAACAGTCCTTTTGCACCCCAGGCTCCAACCTCTGTTCTAAGCAAAAGTTTTTGTACACCCCAGGCTCCAAACTCTGATCTCTGTAACAGTCCTTCTGTACTGCAGTCTCCAACCTCTGCTGACTGTAATGGTCTTTCTGCACTGAGACTCCAAACTCTACTTTCGATATCAGTTATTCTGCACCCAAGTCTCCAACCTCTGCTCTCTGCAACACTCCTTCTTCTCCCCAGTCTCCACACTCTGATCTCTGTAACAATCCTTCTGGACCTCAGTCTCCAAGCTCTCTTCTCTACAACAGTCCTGCTCGTAAGTCTCCAACCTCTATGCTCTACAAATGTCCTTCTGCATCTCCGTCTCCAAACTCTGTTCTCTGTAAGATCCTTCTGAAACCCATTCGTCAAACTCTGCTCTGGGTAACAGTCCTTCTAAACCCCAGTCTTCAAACTCTGCTCTCTGTAACAGGCCTTCTGCACCCCAGTCTCCAAACTCTGCTCTCTGTTACAGTCCTTCTGCACACCATGATCCAATGTCTCCTCTCTACTACAGTCTTTCTGCACATCAGTCTGAAAATTCTGCACTCTAAAACAATCCTTCTGGACCCCACTTTCCAAACTTTGCTCTCTGAAAAAGTCCTTCTGAAACTCAGTCTCCAAAATGCTCTCTGTAAGATCCTTCTGCAACCCTGTCTCGAAACTGTGCTCTTTGTAACAGGCCTTCTGCACCCAGTCTCCATCCTCTTCTCTCTGCAACGATCCTTCTTCACCTCGATCTCCAACCTCTGCTCTCTGCAAAGTTTCTTCTGAACCCCAGTCTCCAAACTCTGTTCTCTGCATCAGTACTTCTGCAACCAAGTCTTCAACCTCTGCTCTCTGTAACAGTCCTTCTGTACCGCAGTCTCCAACATCTTCTCTCTGTAACGGTCCTTTTGCACCCCAGTCTCCAAAGTCTGCTTTCTGTATCAGTTCTTCTGCACCCCAGTCTCCATCTGTGCTCTCTGTAACTGTCCTTCGGCACCCCAGTCTCCAAACTCCTATTTCTGCATTACCCCTTCTGCACCCCAGTCTCCAAACTCAGCTCTCCCTAACAGTCCTTGTTTACTGCAGTCTCCAAACTCTGCTTTGTGTAATAGTCCTTCTGCACCCCAGTCTCCACACTCTGCTTTCTGTATCAGTTCTTCTGCTCCACAGTCTCCAACCTCTGCTCTCTGTAACAGTCCTTCTGCACCTCAGTTACCAACCTCTTCTCTCTGCAAAAGTCCTTCTGCACCCCAGTCTCAAACCTCTGCTCTCTGCAAAAGTCCTTCTACACCCCAGTCTCAAACCTCTACTATCTGCAACGAACTTTCTTCACCCCAGTCTCCAACGTCTGCTTTATGCAACAGTTATTCTGCACCCTAGTCTCCATCCTCTGCTCTCTGTAAGAATCCTTCTGCACCCCAGTCTCCAACCTTTCCTCTCTGTAAAAGTCCTTCTGTACCGCAGTCTCCAAAATCTTCTCTCTGCAACATTTCTTCTTTACCCCAGTCTCCAACCTGTGCTCTCTGTAACTGTCCTTCTGCACACCAGTCTGCAACCTCTGCTCTCTGTAGCGATCATTCTGCAACTCAGTCTCCAATCTCGGCTCTCTGCAACGATCCTTCGGCACCTCAGTCTCAAACCACTGTTCTCTGCAATGATCCTTCTGCATCTCAGTCTCCAACCTCTGCTCTCTTTAAGAGTTCTTCTGGACACCAATCTACAAACTCTGCTCTTTTTAACAGGCCTAATGCACCCCAGTCTCCAACCTCTTCTCCTTGCAATGAACCATCTGCACCTCAGTCTCCAAACACTGCTCCGTGCAACAGTCCTTCTGCACCCCAGTCTTTAAACTCTGCTCTCTGCAACAGTCCTTCTGCACCCCAGTCTCCAACCTCTGCTCTCTGTAAGATCCTTCTTCACCCCGGTCTCCAAACTTTGCTCTCTATAACAGTCCTTCTGCACCTCAGTCTCCAACCTCTGCTCTCTACTATGGTCCTTCTGCACCCCAGTATCTAAACTCTGTTCTCTGCAACAGTACTTCTGCACCCCAGGCTAAAAACTCTGCTCTCTATAACAGTTCTTCTGTACCGCAGTCTCCAAACTCTGATGTCTGTAACGGTCATTCTGCACCCCAGTTTTCAAACTCTACTTTCAATATCAGTTATTCTGCACCCCAGTCTCAAACCTCTGCTCTCTGTAACAGTCCTTCTGCCCCTCAGTCTCCAACCTCTGCTCTCTGCAACAGTTCTTCTGCACCCCAGTCTCCAAAATCTTCTCTCTGCAACAGTCCTTCTAAACCCCAGTCTCCTACCTCTTCTCTCTGAAAGGATCCATCTGCATGACAGTCTCCATCATCTGCTCTCTGCTACAGTCCTTCTGCACCCCAGTCTTTAACCTCTGCTCTCTGAAACATTTCTTCTGCACCCCAGTCTCCCACCTGTGCTCTCTGTATCTGTCCTGCTTCACCCCAGTCTCCAATCTCTGCTCTCTGTAGCGATCCTTCTGCACCTCAGTCTTCAACATCCTATCTCTTCAAGGATCCTTTTTCACCACAGTCTCCAACCTCTGCTCTCTGCAACAGTCCTTTTGCACCCCAATTTCCAAACTCTGCTCTCTGTAACAGGCCTTGTGCACCCCACTCTTTAACCTGTGCTCTCTCTAACGATTCTTCTGCACCCCAGTCTCCAAACTCTGCTCTATGTAACAGTCCTCTGCACCCGAGAATCCAACATCTGATATCTGCTACATTCCTTCTGAACCTCAGTCTGAAAACTCTGCTCTCAGAAACAATCTTTCTGCACCCCAGTTTCAAACATTTGCTCACTGTAACAGACCTAATGAACCTCAGTCTCCAAAATGCTCTCTGTAAGATCCTTCTGAAACCCAGTCTCGAAACATTGCTATCTGTAAGAGTTATTCTGGACACCAATCTCCAAACTCTGCTCTCTGAAAGAATCTTTCTGTCCCCCCAGTCTCCAACCTATTCTCTCTGTAACAGTCCTTCTGCATCTCAGTCTTCAACCTCTGCTCACTGTAATGATGCTTCAGCACCCCAGTCTCCAACTTCTGCTCTCTGTAACAGTCCTTCTGCACCCCAGTCTTAACATCTGCTCTCTGTAGCGATCCTTCTGCACCCCAGTCTCCAAACTCTGTTCTCTAACAGTCCTTCTGCATCTCAGACTCCAACTTCTCCTCTCTGTATCAGTCCTTCTTAGCCTCAGTCAAAAACCTCTGATCTCTGCAATAATCCTTCTGCACCCCAGTCTCCAAACTATGCTATCTGTAACAATCCTTCTAGACAGAAGTCTCCAACCTCTTCTCTCTTACACGTCTTCTGCACCCTAGTCTCCAAAATCTGCTCTCTGTAACAGTCCTTCTGCACCCCAGTCTCCAATCTCTGCTTACTGTATCAGTCCACCTGCACCACAATGTCCAACCTCTGGTCTCTGTAATAGTATTTCTGAATCTCAGTCTACAAACTCTGCTCTCTGCAACAGTCCTTCTGCACCAAATCTCCAACCTCTGCCTCTGTAACCCAGTCTCCAAACTCTGCTCTCTGCAACAGTCCTTCTGCACCCCAATTTTAACATGTGCTCTCCGCAACGGTCCTTCTGCACCTCAGTCTCCAAAAACTACTCTCTGTAAATGTACTTTTTAATCCCTACTGTGAACTCTGCTCTTCGTAATAGGCCTTCTGCACCCCAGTTCCAGTCTCTGTTCTCTATAACAATCCTTCTGCACCCCAGTCTCAAAATTTTGCTCTCTACAATGATCCTTCTGCACCACAGTCCCCATACTCTGCTCTTTGCAACAGTCCTTCTGCACCCCAGTGTCCAACATGTGCTCTCTGCAAAAGTCCTTCTGCACCTCAGTCTTAAAACTCTGTTCTCTACAACGATCCTTCTGCACCCCAGTCTCCAACCTCTGCTCTCTGTAACAGTCCTGCTGCACAACGGTCTACAACTCTGCTCTCTGTAAGATCCTTGTGCAACCTTGTTTCAAAACTCAGCTCTCTATAGGAGTTCTACTGCACCCCAGTCTCCAACCTCTGCTCACTGCAACGATCCTTCTGCACCTCAGTTTTGAAACTCTACTCTCTGTAACAGTCCTTCTGCACCCCAGTCTCAAACCTCTGCTGTTTGCAACGATCTTTCTGTACACCAGTTTTTAACGTCTGGTCTCTGCAACAGTCCTTCTGCACCCCAGTCTCCAACCTCTGCTCTCTGCAACGATCCCTGTGCACCCCAGTATCCAATATCTTCTCTATACAACAGTCCTTCTGCACCCCTGTCTCAAACCTCTGATCTCTGCAACAGTCCTTCTGCACCCCAGTCTCCAACTTCTGTTCTCTTTAACAATCCTTCTTCACCTCAGTTACCAAACTCTGATCTCTGCAATGGTCCTTCTGCACCACAGTCTCCAACCTCTGCTCTCTTTAACAATCCCTCTGCACCCCAGTCTAAAAACTCTGCTCTCTACAACAGTCCTTTTGCACCCCAGTTTCCAACCTCTGCTCTCTGCAAAAGTCTTTCTGCACCCCACTCTCAAACATCTGCTCCCTGCAACAGTCTTTCTGCACCTCTGTCTGACAACTCTGCTCTCTGCAACGATCATTTTGCACCCCAGTCTTCAAACTCTGCTTTATGTAACAGTCTTTCGTCACCTCAGTCCCCAACCTCTTCTTTCTGTAAGATCCTTCTGCACCCCAGTTTCCAAACTCTGCTCTCTGTAATATTCCTTCTGCTCCCCAGTCTCCAAACTCTGCTCTCTGAAACAGTCCTTCTGTCCCACAATCTCCAACTTCTTCTCTCTGTAATGGTTCTTCTTCACCCCAGTCTCCAAACTCTGATCTCTGTAACAATCCTTCTTCATCCAAGTCTCCAAACTCTGCTGTCTTCAACGATCCTTTTGCACCCCAGTCTCCAACCTCTGTTCTCTACATAAGTCTTTCTGCACCACAGTTTCAAACCTCTGCTCCCTGCAACATTCCTTCTGCACCTCAGTCTCCATCCTCTGCTCTCTGCGACAGTTCTTCTGCACCCCAGTCTCCAACATCTGCTCTCTGTAACAGTCCTCCTGTAGTGCAGTCTCCAAAATCTTCACTCTGTAAGGGTTCTTTTGCTCCCCAGTCTTAAACCTCTGCTTTCTGTATCAGTCCTTCTGCACCAAAGTCTCAAACCTCTTTATCTGCAACAATCCTTCTACACCGCAGTCTCCAAACTCTGCTATCTGCAACAGTCTTTCTGCACCGCAGCCTCCATCCTCTGCTCTCTGTAACAATCCTTCTGCACCTCAGTCTCAAACTCTGCTCTCTACAATGGTGCTTCTGCACCTCAGTCTCTAACCTCTACTCTCTGTAACAGTCTTTCTGCAGCTCAGTCTCCAATATCTGCTCTCTCTAAGATCCTTCTGCAACCCAGTCTGTAAATTCTGCCCTCTGTAACAGTCCTTCTGCACCCATTCTCCAACCTCTGTTCTCTGTAACATCCCTTTTGGACGCTGGTCTCAAACCTCTGCTCGCTACAATGATCCTTCTGCACCCCAGTCTACATCCTCTGCACTCTACAACAGTCCTTCTGCAACCCAATCTCCAATATCTGCTCTCTGCAACAGTCCTTCTGCACCTCAGTCTGAAAACTCTGTTCTCTGCAACGATCATTCTGCACCCCAGTCTCCAATCTCTGTTCTCTGTAACAGTCCTGCTGTACCACAGTCTCTAAGCTCTGCTCTCTGTAAGATCCTTCTGCAACCCTGTCTCCAAACTCTGCTGTCTGTAACAGTCCTTCTGCACCCCAGTATCCAACCTCTGCTCTCTGTAACAGGCCTTTTGCACCCCATTCTCCAAACTCTGCTCTCTGCAAAAGTTCTCCTGCACACGAGTCTCCAAAATCTGCTTTCTGTATCAGTCCATCTGCACCCCAATCTCCATCCTCTGCTCTCTGTAACAGTACTTCTGCATCTCAGTCTACAAACTCTGCTCTCTGTAGCAGTCCTTCTGCAACCCAGTCTCCAATATCTGCTCTCCAAAAAAGTCCTTCTGCACCAAAGTCTCCAACCTCTGCCTCTGTAACAGTCCTACTGCAACACAGTCTTCAACCTGTACTCTCTGCAACAGTCCTTCTTCACCCAAATCTCAAACCTGTGCTCTCGACAACAGTCCTGCTACACACCACGTCCAGCCTCTGCTCTCTCCAGCAGTCCCTCTGAGACCAAGTCTCCAACGTCTGCTCTCTGTAACAATCCTTCTGCACCTCAGTCTCCAACCTCTGCTCTCTGCAATGGTCCTTCTGCACCTCGGGCTCTATTCTCTGTAAAAGTACTTCTGCACCCCTTCTCCAAACTCTGCTCTCCGTAACAGGCCTGCTGCACCCCAGTCTCCGACCTCTTTTCTCTATAACGATCCTTCTGCACCCCAGTCTCCAACCTCTGCTCTCTTTACCACTTCTTCAGCACCCCAGTCTCCAAACTCTGCTCTCTGCAACATTTCTTACGCACCCAAGTCTCCAAACTCTGTTCCCTCAAACAGTCTTTCTACACCACAGGCTCCAACCTCTGCTATCTGCAACAGTCCTTCTGCACCCCAGTCTCCAAAATCTGCTCTCTGTAACAATCCTTCTGCACCTCAGTCTCCAACCTCTACTCTCTGTAACAGTCGTTCTGCACCTCAGTCTCCGAACTCTGCTCTGTGTAAGATCTTTAGGCAACCAGTCTCCAAACTCTTCTCTCTGTAACAGTCCTTCTGCACCCTTTCTCCAAACCTTTTTCTCTGTAACAAGCATTCTGCACCCTAGTCTCAAACCTGTGCTCTCTACAACGATCCTTTTTCACCCCAGTCTCCAACGTCTGCTCTTTGCAACAGTCCTTCTGCACCCAAGACTCCAACAACTGCTCTCTGCAACAGTCCTTCTGCACCTCAGTCTGAAAATTCTGTGCTCTGAAATGATCCCTCTGCACTAAAGTCTTTAAAAACTGCTCTCTATAATAGTCTTTCTGCTTTTGAGTCTCCAACCTCTGCTCTCTGTAACAGGACCTCAGAAAGTCAGTCTCCAACGTCTGCTCTCTGCAACAGTCTTTCTTCACCCCTGTCTCCAACCTCCTCTCTAGAACAGTCCTTCTGCACCCTACTTACCAACATCTGCTCTCTGCAAAGTCCTACTTCACACCAGTCTCCAACATCTGCTCTCTGCAACAGTTCTTCTGCACCTCAGTCTGAAAACTCTGATCTCTGCAACGACACTTCTGCACCCCAGTCTCCTACCTCTGCTCTGTGTAACAGTACTTCTACACCTCAGTCTTCCAAATCTGCTATCTGTAAGATCCTTCTGACACCCAGTCTTTAAACTCTGCACTCTGTAACAGTCCTTTTGCACCCCAGTCTCTAAACTCTGCTCTCTGTAACAGTCCTTCTGCACCCCAGTCTCCAAACTTCGCTCTGCGTAACAGTCTTCTGCACCCCAGTTTCTAAAATCTGCTCTCTGTAACAGTCCTTCTGCACCCCAGTCTCAAACCTTTGCTCTCTGCAATGATCCTACTGCACCCTAGTCTCCAACCTCTAATCTCTACAAGAGTCCTTCTGCACCTCAGTCTCCAACTTCTGCTCTCTGTAAGATCCTTCTTCACCCCTGTCTCCTAGCTCTGCTCCTTTCAACCATCCTTCTGCACACCAGTCTCCAACCTCTACTGTATGTAACAGGACTTCCGCACCTCAGTCTCCAATCACTGCTCTCTGCAACAGTCCTTCTGCACCACAGTCTCCAAACTCTGGTCTCTGATAGATCCTTCTGCACTCCAGATTCTAAACTTTGTTCTCTGTAACATTCCTTCTCTTCCCCAGTCTTTATCCTCTGCTTTGTGAAAGTGTCCTGCAGCACCTTAGTCTCCAACCTCTGTCCTCTGCAACAGTCCTTCTGCTCCCAGTCTCCAACTTCTGCTCTCTATAACAGTCCTTCTGTACCGAAGACTCCAAACACTGCTCTCCGTAACTTGCCTTCTGCACCCAAGTCTCCAAATACTGCTTTCTGTATCAGTCCTTCTGAACCTCAGTCTCAAACCTCTGCTCTCTGTATCTATCCTTCTGCACTTCAGTCTCCAACCTGTGCTCTCTGTATCTTCCTTCTGCACCCCAGTCTCCAACCTCTGCTCTCTGTTACAGTCTTTCTGCACCTCAGTCTCCATCCTCTACTTTCCTCAGCAGTCCTTCACCACTCTAGTCTCCATCCTCTGCTCTCTGCAACAGTCCTTCTGAACCTCAGTCTGAAAACTCTTCTGTCTGGAACGATCCTTCTGCATCTCAGTCTCAAAACTCTTCTCTGTGTAACAGTCCTTATGTACCTCAGTCTCCAAACTTTTGTCTCTGTAAGATCCTTTTGCAACCCACTCTTTAAACTCTGCTCTCTGTAACTATCCTTCTGCATTCCAGTCTCCAAGCACTGCTCTCTGGAACAGGCCGTTTGCACCCCAATCTCCAAACTATGCTGTCTATAACATGCCTTTTGACCCCAGTCTCTAAACTCTTCTCTCTTCAACTATCCTTCTGCACCACAGTGTCCAATCTCTGCTCTCTATAACGATTCTTCTGCACCCCAGTCTCCAAAATCTGCTCTCTGCAACAATCCTTCTGCACCCCAGTCTCCAAAGTCTGCTCTCTGTAACAGTTCTTCTGCACCCCAGTCTCCAACCTCTGGTCTCTGCAACAGTCCTTCAGCACCCAAGTCTCCAACATCTGCTCTCTGCAACAGTCCTTCTACACCCCAGTCTATAACTTTTGCTCTCTGCAACAGTCCTTCTACCCCCTAGTCTGGATACTCTGCTCACCGCAACGATCCTTCTGAACCCCAGTCTCCAACCTCTTTTCACTTCAACAGTTCTTCTGCACCCAAGTCTCCAACCTCTGCTCTCTGTAAGGGTCCTTATGCACCCCAGTATCTAACCTCTGCTTTCTGTATCAGTCGTTTTCCACCACAGTCTCGAAAATCTACCCGCTGTAATAGTCCTTCTGCAACTCAGTTTGCAAACTCTGCTCTCTGCAACAGTCCTTCTGCACCTCAGTCTCCAACCTCTGCTCTCTGTAAGGGTTCTTCGGCACCCGAGTCTCCAACCTCTGCTTTCTGTATCAGTTCTTCTGCACCCCAGTAACCAACCTCTGCTCTCTGTAACAATCCTTCTGCACCTCGGTCTCCAATGTCTTCTCTCTGCAACGGTCCTTCTGCATTTCAGTCTCCAACCTCTTCTCTCTGTAACAGTGCTTCTGCACCTCAGTCTCCAAATTTGTTCTCTTTAATATCTTTCTGCAACCCAGTATTCAAACTCTGCTCTCTGTACAAATCTTTCTGCACCCCAGTCTCCAAACTCTGCTTTCTGTATCAGTCCTTCAGCACCCCAGTCTCCAACCTCTGGTCTCTACAACGATTCTTCTGCACCCCAGTCTTCAACCTCTGTTCTCTACAACAGTCTCTGAACACTGAACAGTCTACAGCAGTCTCTGAACACTGCTATCTGTAACAGTCTATCTGTTCCGCAGAATCCAACCTCTGTTTCCTTTAAGGGTCCTTCTGCACCCGAGTTTCTAACCTCTGCTTTCTGTATCAGTCCTTCTGCACCACAGTCTCCAAACTCTGCTCTGTAACAGTCCTTCTCTACCACATTCTGAAACCTCTGCACTCTGCAATTGTTCTACTGCACCCAGTCTAAAAACTCTGCTCTCTGCAAAAGTCCTTCTGCACCCCAGTCTCCAACATCTACTCTCTACAACAGTCCTTCTCCACCCCAGTCTCAAAACTATGCTCTCTGTAACAGTACTTTTGTACTGCAGTTTCCAAACTCTTCTCTCTGTAACGGTCCTTCTGCACCCCACTCTCCAACCTCTGCTTTCTCTATCAGTCCTTCTTCTCTCAATCTTCAACCTGTGCTCTGAAACTGTCCTTCTGCACCTCAGTCTCTAACGTCTGCTAGCTGCAACAGTCTTTCGGAACCCCAAACTTCAACCTCTGCTCTCTGCAACAGTCCTCCACCCAATCTTCAACCTCTGCACTCTGCAACAGTCCTTCTGAAGCTCAGTCTCCAACCTCTTCTCTTTGCAAAGGTCTTTCTGCACCTCAGTCTTCAACATCTACTCTCTGTAACAGTCCTTCTGCACCTCAGTCGCCAACCTCTGCTCTCTGTAAGATCCTTCTAAAAACCAGTCTCCAAACTTTGCTTTCTATAACAGTCCTTCTGCACTCCAGTCTCAAAATTCTGCAGTCTGTAAAAATCTTTCGGCACCCCAGTCTGCACTCTATATTCTCTGCAACGATCCTTCCACACACAAGTCTCCAACCTCTGCTCGCTGCAACATTTCTTCTGCACCCCAGTCCCCTACATATGCTCTCTGCAACAGTGTTTCTAAACCTCATTATGAAAACTCTGCTCTCTGAAAGGATCCTTCTGGACCCCAGTTTCCAAACTCTGCTCTCTCTGACAGTCCTTCGGCACCTCTGTTACAAACCTCTGTAAGATCCTTATGCCACTCAGTCTCCAAACCCTTCTGTGTGTTACATGTCATCTGCTCCCCAGTCTCCAAGCTCTTCTCTTTGTAACAGGCCTTCTGCACCTCAGTATCCAACGTCTTCTCTCTGCAACAATCCTTCTGCACCCCATTCTACAAACCCTGCTCTCTGCATCTATTGCACCTCAGTCTCCAACCTCTGCTCTCTGTAAGATCCTTCTGCACACCTGTCTCAAAACTCTGCTCTCTTTAACAGTTCTTCTGTACAGCAGTCTCTAACCTCTATTCTCTGTAACTGTCTTTCTGCACCCCAGTTTCCAAACACTGAACTCTGCACAGTCCTTCTGCACCCAGTCTCCAACCCCTCTTATCTGCGACAGTCCTTCTGCACCTTAGTCTTCAAACTCTGCTCTCTGTAACAGTCCTTCTGCACCTCAGTCTTCAACAACTGCTCTCTGCAACAGTCCTTCTTGACCCCAGTCTCCAAACTCTGCTCTCTAGAACAGTCCTTCTATACACCCGTCTCCATAATCTACTCTCTGCAACGATCCTTCTGCATTCCAGTCTCCAAAGTCTGCTCTCTGTAACAATCCTTCTTCACACAAGTTTCAAAAATTTCCTCTCTGTAAGATCGTTCTGGTCCCCAGTCACCAAATTCTGCTCTCAGTATTAGTCCTACTGCACCCCAGTCTCCAAACATTGCTCTCTGTAACAGTTTTTCTGCTCCTCAGTCTTCAACAAATGCTCTCTGCAACAGTCCTGCTGCACCCCAGTCTCCAACGTCTGCTCTATAGAACAGTCCTTCAATACCACAGTCTCCATAATCTACTCTCTGCAACGACCCTTCTGAACCCCAGTCTCCAACGTCTGCTCTCTGCAACAATCGTTCTGCACCCAAGTCTCCAAACATTCCTCTCTTTAAGATTCTCCTGCACCACAGTTTCCACACTCTGCTCTCTGTAACATTCCTTCTGCACCACAGTCTCCAATGTCTGCCCTCTGCAATGGTCCCTATGGACCCCAATCTCCAATCTTGTTCTTTACAACAGGTCTTCTGTATGGCAGTCTCTAAACTCTGCTCTCTGTAATGGTATTTCTGCACCCCAGTCTCCAAAATCTGCTTTCTGTATCAGTCCTTCTGCACCACAGTCTCCAACCTCTGCTCTCTGCAACAGTCCTTCTGCACCCTAGTATCCAACATCTGCTCTGAAACAGTCCTTCTGAACCACCGTCTCAAACATCTGCTCTGTGTAACAGTCCTTCTGTATTGCAGTCTCTAAACTCTGCTCTCTGTAACGGACTTTCCGCACCCCAGTTTACAAACTCTGCTCTCTGTGACATTCCTTCTCCAACCCAGTCTCCAACCTCTGCTTACTGCAACAGTCTTTCTGCATTTCAGTCTCCAAACTCTGCTCCCTGTAGCAGCCTATCTGCACCCCAGTCTCCAACCTCTGCTCTCAGCAACAGTCCTTCTACACCCCAGTTGCCAAACTCTGCTCTCTGGAAGGATCCTTCTGCACCCCAGTCCCCAACGTCTGCTCTCTGCAACAGTCCTTCTGCACCCTAGTCTCCAACCTCTGCTCTCTGTAAGATCCTTCTGCAACCCCGTCTCTGAACTCTGCTCTCTGTAACAGTCCTTCTGTACCGCAGTCTCCAAACTCTGCTCCCTGTAATGGTCCTTCTGCACCCCAGTCTCCAAACACTGCTTTCTGTATCAGTCCTTCTGCACAACAGTCTCCAACGTCTGCTCTCTGCTACAGTCTTACTGAACCCCAGTCTTCATCATTTAATCTCTGCAACAGTCTTTCTGCACCCCAGTCTCCAACCTCTGCTCTCTGTAACAGTCCTTCTGTACTGCAGACTCCAACCTCTGCTCTCTGTAATGGTCCTCCTGTACCCCAGTCTTCAAACTCTGCTTTCTGTATCATTCCTTTTGCACCCCTGTCTCAATTTTCTGCTCTCTGTAACAGTCCTTCTGAACCTCAGTCTTTAACTTCTGCTCTATGCAACAGTCTTTCTGCACCTCAATATCCAAACTCTGTTCTCTTTAACAATCCTTCTGCTCCCCAGTCTCCAAATTCTGCTCTCTGCAAAGGTCCTTCTTCACCCCACTCTCCAACCTCTGTTCGCTGTAATATGCTTCTTTAACCCAGTGTCCAAAATCTACTCTCAGTAACAGTTCTTCTGCACTGCAGTCTCCAAACTCTGCTCTCTGTAACAATCCTTCTGCACCTCAGTCTCCAAACTCTGCTCTCTGCAAAGGTCCTTCTGCAACCCTATCTTAAACCTCTGTTCTTGCAACAGTCCTCCCGCTCCCCAGTCTCCAATCTCTGCTCTTTGTAAAAGTCTTTTTGCACCCCAGTCTCAAATCTCAGCTCTCTGTAACGGTCCGTCGGCACCCCAGTCTCCAAACTCTGCACTCTGCAACAATCCTTCTGCACCCCAGTGTCCTACGTCTGCTCTCTACAAGAGTCCTTTTGCACTTAAGTCTCCAACCTCTGCTCTCTGTATGATCCTTCTGCACCCCAGTCTCCAACCTCTGCTATCTTCAACGGTCCTTCTGCACCTCAGTCTCCAACATGTGCTCTCTGTAACAGTCCTTCGGCACCTCAGTCTCCAACCTCTGCTCTCTGCAACAATCCTTCTGTACCCCAGTCTCCTACGTCTGCTCTCTACAACAGTCCTTCTGCACCCCAGTCCCCAACCTCTGCTCTCTGTAGTGGTCCTTCTGCACCCCAGTCTTTTAACTCTGCTCTCTGTATCAGTCCTTATGCACCTAAGTCTCTAACCTCTGCTCTCTGTAACAGTCCTTCTGCACCTCAGTCTTCAACCTCTGCTCTCTGCAATTGAACTTCTGTACCTCAGTATCCAACCTCTACTCTCTGTAACAGTCCTTATGCATCTCAGTCTTCAAACTCTACTCTCTGGAATATACTTTTGCAAACCAATCTGAAAAAATCTGCTCTCTGTAACAGTCCTTCTGCACCCCTTCTCAAAACTCTGTTCTCTGTAAATGGCTTTCTGCACCCCAGTCTCCAACATCTCCTCTCTGGAACAGTCCTTCTGCACACAAATCTCCAACCTCTGCTCTCTGCAACAGTCCTTCTGCACCACAGTCTCCAACATCTGCTCTCTGCATTAGTCCTTCTGCACCTCAACTGAAAATTCTGCTCTCTTCCACCATCTTTCTGCACCTCAGTCTTCAACCTCTATTCTCTGCAACAGTTCTTCTGCATCCCAGTCTCCAACCTCTGCTCTCTGTAACAGTCGTTCTGCACCCAAGTCTCCAAATTATGCTCTCTTCAAGAGTCCTTCTAAAACCCAGTCTCCAACCTCTTTTGTCTGCAACAATAATTCTGCACCCCAGTCTCCAACATCTGCTTTCTGTATCAGTCCTGCAAACCAGTCTCCAAAATCTTCTCTCTGAAACAGTTCTTCTTCACCTCAGTCTCCAACCTCTGCTCTCTGTAATAGTCCTTCTCCACACAAGTCTCCAGTCTCTGCTCTCTGCAACGATCCTTCTTCACCCCAGTGTCCAAAATCTGCTCTCTGTAACAGTCCTTCTGATCCATAGTCTTTAACCTCTGCTCTCTGCAACAGTCCTTCTGCACCCCAGTCTCCAAACTGTGCTCTCTGCAACACTCTTTCTACACCCCAGTCTCAAAACTCTGCTCCCTGTAAGATCCTTCTGCAGACCTGTTATTCAACCTCTGATCTCTGTAATTGTCTTTCTTCATCCCCGTCTCTAAACTCTGCTTTCTGTATCAGTCCTTCTACACCACAGGCTTCAACTTCTGCTCTCTGTAACAGTCCTTCTGCACCCCGTCTCCAACCTCTGCTCTCTGCAACAGTCTTTCTGCAGGCCAGTTTAAAACTCTGCACTCTGCAACATTCCTTCTGTACCCTAGTCTCCAACCTCTGCTCTTTGTATCAGTCCTTCTGCACCCAAGTCTCCAAACTCTACTCTCTGTAACAGTCCTTCTGCACCTCAGTCTCCAACTTATGGTCTCTGTAACAATCCTTCTGCAAATCAGTCTCCAACCTCTTCTCTCAGCAACGGTCCTTATGCACCCCAGTCTCAAAATTCTGTTCTCTGCAACAGTCTTTCTGCGCCACAGTCTACAACATCTGCTCTCTGTAACAGTCTTTCTGTACTGCAGTCTCCAACCTTTGCTCTCTGTAACATGCCTTCTGCACCCAAGTCTCCAAACTCTGCTCTCTTTAACAGTCCTTCTGCACCCCAGTCTCAAACATCTGCTCTCTGCAACAGTCTTTCTGCACCAAGTTTCCATAGGTCGCTCGCTGTAGGATGCTTTTGCACCCCAGTCTCCAAACTCTGCCCTTTGTATCAGTCCTTCTGCACCCCAATCTCCAATCTCTGCTCTCTGCAACAGTGCTTCAGCACCTCAGTCTCCAAACTCTGCTCTTTGTATGATGCTTCTGCACCCCAGTCTACAACCTCTGCTCTCAAAAACAGTCCATCTACACATTAGTCTCCATAATCTGCTATACAACAATCATTCTGCACCGCAGTCTCCAAACTATGCTCTCTGTAAGATAATTCTGCACACCTGTCTCCAACCTCTGCTTTATGCAACAGTCCTTTTGCACCCCAGTCTCCAAAGTCTGCTCTCTGCAGCAGTCCTTCTACAACCCAGTCTACAAACTCTGCTCTCTGAAACAGTCCTTCTACAACCCAGTCTCCATACTCTGCTCACCCCAATAATCCTTCTGCACCCCAGTCTCCAACCCATGCTCTCTGTTACAGTTCTTCTGTACCGTAGTCTCCAAACTCTTTTCTCCGTAAGTGTCCTTATGTACTCCAGTATCCAACCTCTGCTTCCTGTATCAGTCGTTTTGAACCACAGTCTCCAAACTATGCCCTCTGTATCAGTCCTTCTGCAACTCAGTCTGCAACCTCTGCTTTCTGAAACAGTCTTCTTGAACCCCAGTCTCCATCCTCTGCTCTCAGCAACAGTCGTTTTGCACACCAGTCTCCAACATCTGCTCTCTAAACAGTTCTTCACTACCCCAGTCTCCAACCTCTGCTTTTTTTTTAACAGTCCTTATGTACTGCAGTCTCCAACCACTACTCTCTGTAAGGGTCCTTCTGCACACGAGTCTCCAAGCTCTGCTTTCTGTATCAGACCTTCTGCACCCGAGTCTCCAAACTTTGTTCTGTGTAACTGTCCTTCTGCAACTTAGTATCCAACCTCTGCTCTCTGCTACAGTCTTTCTTCACCCCAATCTCAAACCTCTACTCTCTGCAACAGCACTTCTACACCCAAGTCTAAAACCTCTGCTCTCTGCAACAGTCCTTCTGCACCCCAGTCTCCAAACTCTGCTCTCTGTAACAGTCCTTCTGCACCTCAGTCTTCTACCTCTACTCTCTGTAACAGTTTTTCTGCACCCCAGTCTAAAACCTCTGCTCTCTGTAACAGTCCTTCTGCACACGAGTCTTCAATCTCTGCTCTCTGCAACAATCCTTCTTCACCCAATTGTCTAAACTCTGCTCTCTGTAACAGTCCTTCTGCACCACAGTCTTTAACCTCTGCTCTCTGCAACAGTCCTCCTGCAAACCAGTCTCCAACCTCTGCTCTCTGCAACACTCCTTCTACACCACAGTCTCACAACTCTTCTCTCTGTAAGATCCTTCTGCACACTTGTATCCAAACTCTGATCTCTGTAACGGTCCTTTTTCATCCCCATTTTCAAACTCTGCTTTCTCTATCAGTCTTTCTGAACCACAGGCTTCAACCTCTGCCTCTGTAACAGTCCTTCTGCACCCCGTCTCTAATCTCTGCTCTCTGTATCAGTCCTTCTGCACCCAATTCTCCAAACTCTACTCTCTGTAACAGTCCTTCTGCACCTCAGTCTTCAACCTATGCTCTCTGTAACAATCCTTCTGCACATCAGTCTCTAACCTCTTCTCTCAGCAACGGTCCTTATGCACCCCAGTCTCCAAGTTCTGTTCTCTGCAACAGTCCTTCTGCACTGCAGTCTGCAACATCTGCTCTCTGTAACAGTCCTCCTGTACTGCAGTCTCCAACCTCTGCTCTCTGTAACAGGCCTTCTGCACCCAAGTCTCCAAACTCTGGTCTCTATAACAGTCCTACTGCACCCCAGTCTCCAACCTCTGCTCTCTGCAACAGTCTTTCTGCACCAAGTTTCCATAGGTCTCTCACTGTATAATGCCTCTGCACCCCAGTCTACCAACTCTGCCTTCTGAATCAGTCCTTCTGCACCCCAGTCTCCAATCTCTGCTCTCTGCAACAGTGCTTCAGCACCTCAGTCTCCAAACTCTGCTCTTTGTATGATGCTTCTGCACCCCAGCCTACAACCTCTGGTCACGGAAACAGTCCATCTACACCTTAGTCTCCATAATCTGCTATGCAACAATCCTTCTGCACCCCAGTCTCCAACCTATGCTCTCTGTAAGATAATCCTGCACACCTGTCTTCAACATCTGCTCTCTGTAACAGTCCTTCTGTAACGCAGTCTCCAACCTCTGCTTTATGCAACAGTCCTTCTGCACCCCAGTCTCCAAAGTCTGATCTCTGCAACAGTCCTTCTACAACCCAGTCTCCAAACTCTGCTCTCTGCAACAGTCTTTCTACACACCAGTCTCCATACTCTGCTCACCCCAATGATCCTTCTGCATCCCAGTCTCGAACCCATGCTCTCTGTTACAGTCCTTCTGTACTGCAGCCTCCAAACGCTTTTCTCTGTAAGTGTCCTTATGTACTCCAGTATCCAACCTCTGCTTTCTGAATCAGTCGTTTTTTACCACAGTCTTCAAACTATGCCCTCTGTATCAGTCCCTCTGCAACTTAGTCTGCAACCTCTGCTTTCTGAAACAGTCTTCTTGAACCCCAGTCTAGATCCTTTGCTCTCTGCAACAGTCCTTTTGCACACCAGTCTCCAACATCTGCTCTCTGCAACAGTTCTTCTCCACCCCAGTCTCCAAACTCTGCTCTTTTTAACAGTCCTTCTGTACTGCAGTCTCCAACCACAGCTCTCTGTAAGGGTCCTTCTGCACACAAGACTCCAAGCTCTGCTTTCTGTATTAGCCCTTCTGCACCCGAGTCTCCAACCTTTGTTCTGTGTAACTGTCCTTCTGCACATTAGTCTCCAACCTCTGCTCTCTGCTACAGTCCTTCTTCACCCCAATCTTGAACCTCTACTCTCTGCAACAGTCCTTCTACAGCCCAGTCTAAAACCTCTGCTCTCTGCAACAGTCCTTCAGCACTGCAGTCTCCAACCACTGCTCTCTATATCAATCATTCTGCACCTCAGTCCCCAAGCTCTGCTCTCTGCAACGGTCTTTCTGCACCTCGGTCTCCAAACTCTACTCTCTGCAACAGTGCTTCTGCACCTCAGTCTCCAAACGTTGATCTCTGTAAGATCCTTCTGCAACCCAGTCTCCAAACTCTGCTCTCTGCAACAGTCCTTCTGCACCCCAGTCTCCAACCTATGGTCTCCGTAAGATAATTTTGCACACCTGTCTCCAACCTCTGCTCTCTGTAACAGTCCTTCTGTACTGCAGTCTCCAACCTCTGCTCTCTGTAATGGTCCTTACGCACCCGAGTCTCCAGACTTGCGTTATTTATCAGTCATTCTGCACCCCAGTCTCCGACCTCTGCTCTCTGTAACAGTCCTCTTGCACCTCAAACTCCAACCTCTGTTCTCTTCAAAAGTCCTTCTGCGCCCCAATTTCCAACCTCTACTCTCTGCAACAGTAGTTCTGCACCTCAGTGTGCAAACTCTGCTCTCTGTAAGATCCTACTGAAACCCAGTCTTCAACCTCTGCTTTCTGCAATTGTCCTTCTGCACCGAAGTCTCCAAACTCTGATCTCTAAAACAGTTATTCTGCACCCCAGTCTAAAACCTCTGCTCTCTGTAACAATCATTCTGTTCCGCAGTCTCCAACCTCTGTTCGCTTTAAGGGTCCTTCTGCACCACATTCTCCAAACTCTGCTTTCTGTATCAGTCCTTCTGCACCACATTCTCGAAACTCTGCTGTCTGTATCAGTCCTTCTGCACTTCTGTCTGCAATCTCTGCTGTCTGCAATAGTCCATATGCACCCCAGTCTCCAAATACTGCTCTCTGCAACATTCGTTCTGCACCCCAGTCTCCAACATCTTCTCTCTACAACAGTCCTTCTCCAACCCAGTCTCCATCCTCTGATCTCTGCAACAGTCCTTCTGCACCCCAGTCTCCAACCTCTGCTCTCTGGAACAGTTCTTCTACACCCTAGTCTCCATAATCTGCTCTGCAACAGTCCTTCTGCACCCCAGTCTTCAAACTATGCACTCTGTTACAGTCCTTTTGCACCCCGCTTTCCAACCTCTGATCTCTGGAAAGATCCCTCTTCACCCCAGTCTCCAATCTCTGCTCGCTGCAACAGTCCTTGTGCACCCAAATCTCCAACATCTGCTCTCTGCGAAAGTTCTTCTGTACCTCAGTCTGAAAACTCTGCTCTCTGCAATTATCTTTCTGCACCCGAGTCTCCAACCTCTGCTCTCTGTAACAGTCCTTCTGAACCTCAGTCTCCAACTTCTGCTCTTTATCAGTCCTGCACCCCTATCTCCCACATCTGCTCTCTGTAACTGTCCTTCTTCACCTCAGTCTTCAACCTCTGCTCTGTGTAAGAGTCCTACTGCATCTAAGTCTGGAAACTCTGCTGACTGCAATGATCCTTCTGTACCCCAATCTCAAACCTCTGTTCTCTGCAACGATCCTTCTGAAACTCAGTCTCCAAACTCTACTCTCTATAACAGTCCTTCTGCACCTCAGTCTCCAACATTTGCTCTCTGTAAAATCCTTCTGCTACCAAGTCTCCAACGTCTGCCATCAGTAACAGTCCTTCTGGAGCCCTTCTCCAAACTCTGCTCTCCATAACAGGCCTTCTGAACCCAAGTCTCCAACCTCTGCTCTTTTTAACAGTCCTGCTGCACCTCGGTCTACAAACTCTGCTCTCTGTAAGATCCTTCTGCAACCTTGTCTAAAAACTCTGCTTTCTGTAACAGTCCTTCTGCACCTAAGTCTCCAACCTCTGTTCTTTGCAACACTCTTTCTGCACCCCAGTTGCCAGCCTCTGCTCTCTGTAATAGTCTTTCTGTACCGCATTCTCCAAACTCTGCTCTTTGTAACAGTCCTTCTGCACACCACTTTCCAACCTCTGCTTTCTGTATCAGTCCTTCTGCTTCCCAGTCTACAAACTCTGCTCTCTATAACAGTCCTTATGCACCCCAGTCTCCAACCGCTTCTGTCTGCAACATTCCTTCTGCACCCCAGTCTGCAACTTGTGCTCTGTGTAACAGTCCTTCTGCAGCCAAGTCTCCACCTCTGCTCTCTGCAACGATCTTTCTGTACCTCAGTTTTAAACCTCTGCTCTCTGCAACAATCCTTCTGGACCCCAGTCTCCAACCGCTTTCTCGGTAACAGTCCTTCTCCACCTCAGTCTTCAAACTCAGCTCTCTGTAACAGTCCTTCTGCACCCCAGTCTCTAACATCTACTCTCTGCAACGATCCTTCTGCACCTCAGTCTCCAAACTCTGCTCTCTGAAAAATCCTTCTACAGCCCAGTTTCCAAAATCTGCTCTCTGTAATATTCCTTCTCCACGCCAGTCTCCAAATTCTGCTTTCTGCAACGGTCCTGCTGCACCCCAGTCTCAAACCTCTGTACTCTGCAACAATCCTTCTGCTCACCAGTCTCCAAACTCTGCTCTCTGCAACAGTCTTTCTGCACCTCAGTCTCCAAACTTCGCTCGCTGTAAGATGCTTCTGCACCCCAGTCTCCCAACTCTGTCCTCTGTATCAGTCTTTCTGGATCCCAGTCTCCACATTCTGCTCTCTGCAACAGTCCTTCAGCACCTCAGTCTCCAAATTCTGCTTTCTGTATAATGCTTCTGCACCCCTGTCTACAACCTCTGCTCTCTGTAATAGTCCTTCTACACCCTAGTCTCCATAATCTGCTCTGCAACAGTTCTTCTGCACCCCAGTCTCCAATCTCTTCTCTCTATAACAGTCCTAATGCACCTCATCTCCAAACTCTGCTCTCTGAAAAAGGCCTTCTACTCCCCAGTCTCCAACCTCTGCTCTCTGCAACGATTCCTCTGCACCCCAGTCTCCAATCTCTGCTCGCTGCAACAGTCCTTGTGCATCCCAATAACCAACATCTGCTCTCTTAAACAGTTCTTATGTACCTCAATCTGAAAACTTGCTCTCTACAATAATTCTTGTGCACCCGAGTCTCCAACCTCTGCTCTCTGAAACAGTCCTTCTGTACCTCAGTCTCCAACTTCTGCTCTCTATCAGTCCTGCACCCCTGTCTCCCACATCTGCTCTCTGTAACTGTCCTTCTTCACCTCGTTCTTCAACCTCTGCTCTGTGTAACAGTCCTTCTGTATCTCAGTCTGGAAACTCTGCTGACTGCAACGATCTTTTTGCACCCCAGTCTTCAACCTCTTTTATGCAACAATCCTACTGAAACTCAGTCTCCAACCTCTGGTCTCGAAAGATCTTTCTGCACCCCAGTTTCCAAAATCTGCTTTCTGTAATATTCCTTCTCCACGCCAGTCTCCAACCTCTGCTTTCTGCAACTGTCCTGCTGCACCCCAGTCTCCAACCTCTGTACTCCGCAACAGTCCTTCTGCTCCCCAGTCTCCAACCTTGCTCTCTGTAATAGTCCTTCTGTACCACAGTCTCCAAACTCTGCTCTCTGTAAAGGTCTTTTTGCATGCCAGTCTCCAACCTCTGCTTTCATTATCCATCCATCTGAACCTCAGTCTCCAAACTCTGCTCTCTGCAAAAGTCTTTCTGTACCCCATTCTCCGACTTCTACTCTCTGCAACAGTCCTTCTGAACAACAGTCTCCAAAATCTGCTCTCTGAAAAAGTCCTTGTGTAATCTAGTGTCCAACCTCAGCTCTCTGCAACAGTTCTTCTGTACTGCAGTCTCCAACATCTGCTCTCTGCAACAGTCCTTCTGAACCTCAGTCTCAAAACTCTGCTCTCTGTAAGATACTTTTATACGCAGTCTAAAAAACTCCGCTCTTTTTAAAAGTAATTCTGCACCCCAGTCTCCAAACTCTTCTCTCTGCAACAATTATTCTCCATCCCTGTCTCCAACCTCTGCTCTCTCCAACAGTCCTTCTGCAACCCAGTCTCTAAAATCTGCTCTCTATAACAGTCCTTCTGCAACCTAGTGTCCAACATTTGCTCTCTGTAAGAGTCCTTCTGCAACCCAGTCTTCACACTATACTTTCTGTATCAGTCTTTCTGCACCCCAGTCTCCAATCGCTGCTCTCTGCAACAGTCTTTCTGCACCCTAGTTAGAAACATCTGATCTCTGCAACAGTCCTTCTGCACTCCATACTTCAACCACTATTCTCTGTAAAAGACATTCTGTACTGCAGTCCAACCTCTGCTCTATGTAACCTTTTTTCTTCACCACAAACTCCTATCTCTGCTTTCTCTATTAGTCCTTCTGCACCCCAGTCTTTAACCTCTGCTCATTGCAATGATCCTACTGCACCCCAGTCTCCAACCTCTGATCTCTACAACAGTACTTCTGCACTTCAGTCTCTGACCTCTGCTCTCCGCAACAGTTCTTCTGCACCCCAGTCTCCAAACTCTGCTCTCTGCAGCATTACTCCAGCACCCTAGTTACCAACATCTGCTCTCTTTTACAGTCCTTATGCACCCCAGTTTCCAACCTCTGCTCTCTGTCACAGTCCTCCTGTACTGCAGAATCCAACCTCTGATCTCAATAAAAGTTTTTCTGCACCCCAGACTCAAACCTCTGCTTTCTGTGTCAGTCCTTCTGCACCCCAGTCTCCAACCTCTGCTCTCTATAAGAGTCCTTCTGCACCCCAGTCTCCAACCTCTGCTCTCTGTAACGATCCTTCTGCACCTCAGTCTCCTACATCTGCTCTCTGTAAACCCTATTACACCCAAGTCTCCAAACTCAGCTCTCTGTAACAGTCCTTCTGCAGAATAGTTTCCAACCTCTGCTCTCTGTAACAGGAATTTTGCAACTCAGTCTCCAAATTCTGCTCTCTGTAACAGGCATTCAAAAGCCCAGTCTCCAACCTTTTCTCTCTGCAATGATTTTCCTCCACCCCTGTCTCCAACCTCTTCTCTCGGCAACAGTCCTTCTGCACCATAGTCATCAATCTTTGCTCTCTTTAAGATCTTTATGCACTCCAGTATCCAACCTCTGCTCTCTGTAACAATTCTTCTGCGCCCCAGTCTTCAACATCTGCTCTCTGCAACAGTTCTTCTGCACTTCAGTCTGAAAACTCTGCTCTCTGCAAGGACCCTTCTGCACCCCAGTCTTTACCTTTGCTCTCTGTAACAGTCCTGCTGCACCTCAGTCTCACAAGTCTGCTCTCTCTAAGATTCTTCTCTCTAAGATTCTTCTGTAACTTAGTATTTAAACTCTGCACTCTGTAACAGTCCTGCTGCACAACAGTCTCCAAACTCTGCTCTTTGTAACAGGACTTCTGCAACCCAGTCTTCAACCTCTGCTCTCTGTAACAGGCCTTCTGCACGCCAGTCTCCAACCTCTTCTCTCTGCAATGATTCTTCTCCACCCCAGTCCCAAACATCTGCTCTCTGCCACAGTACTTTTGCACACCAGTCTCCAAACTCTGCTCTCTGTAAGATCCATCTGAACCCCAGTCTCCAACCTCTGCTCTCTGTAACAGTCCTTCTGCTCACCAGTCTCCATCATCTGCTCTCTGAAACAGTCCTTCTGCAACTCAATCTGAAAACTCTGCTCTCTGCAATGATCCTTTTACACCTAAGCCTCCTACCTCTGCTCTCTGTAAGACTGTTCTGCAACCCAGTCTCCAAACTCAGCTCTCTGTAACAGTCTTTCTGCACAACAGTTTCCAAACTCAGCTCTCTGTAACAGGAATTCTGCAACCCAGTCTCGAAGCTATTCTCTTTGTAACAGTCCTTCTGCACCCCAGATTCCAACCTCTGCTCTTGGCAACAGACTTTCTGCACCCAGTCTCAAACCTCTGCTCTCTGTAACAATCCTTCTGCACCCCAGTCTTCTACTACTGCTCTCTTTAATATTCCTTCTGCCCCTCAATTTCCAACCTCTGCTCTCTGCAAAGGTCCTTCTGCACACCTGTCTCCAACCTCTGCTCTCTGCAACAGTCCTTCTGCATCCCAGTCTCCAAACTCTTCTTTCTGCAACAATTCTTCTCCATCCCAGTCTCCAACCTCTGCTCTCTGCAATAGCCATTCTGCAACCCAGTCTCTAAACTCTGCTCTCTTTAACAGTTCTTCTTCAACCTAGTCTCCAACATCTGCTCTCTGTAAGAGTTCTTCTGCACCCCAGTCTCCACCCTCTTCTTTCTGTATCAGTCATTCTGCACCCCAGTCTCCTACCTCTGCTTTCAGCAACAGTCTTTCTTCACCCTAGTTAGCAACATCTGATCTCTGCAACAATCATTCGGCACCCCAGAGTTCAACCACTGCTCTCTGTAAAAGACATTCTGTACTGCAGTTCAACCTCTGTTCTGTAACCTTCTTTCTTCACTACAAACTCAAAACTCTGCTTTCTCTATCAGTCCTTCTGCACCCCAGTCTCCAAACTGTGCTCTCTGTAAGAGTCCTACTACACATCAGTCTCCAACCTCTTCTTCCTGTAAGATCCTACTGCACCCCAGTATCCAAACTCTGCTCTCTGTATCATGCCTTCTCTACCTCAGTCTTCAACCTATGCTTTCTGCAATGGTAGAGCTGCAAGCCAGTCTCAAACCTTTGTCCTCTGCAACAGTTTTTCTGCTCCCCAGTCTCCAACCTCTGCTCTCTGTTACAATCCTTCTGTACCGCAGTCTCAAAACTCTGCTCTCTGTAAGATTGTTCTGAAAACCAGTCTCCAAACTCTGCTTTCTGTAACAGTACTTCTGAACCCAGACTCCAAACTCTGCTCTCTGTAACAGTCCTTCTGCACCCAACTCTCCAACCTCTGCTCTCTGTAACATTTCTTCGGCACCCCCAGTCTCCACCCTCTGCTCTCTGTAATGAACCTTCTGCACCCAAGTCTCCAACGTCTGATCTCTGCAACAATCCTTCTTCACCCTAGTCTCCAAACTTTTTTCACTGGAAGATTCTTCTGCACCCCAGTTTCCAAACTCTTCTCTCGGTAACATTCCTTCTGCACCACAGTCTCTAACGTCTACTCTCTGCAATGGTCCCTATGCACCCCAGTCTCCAAACTTGTTCTCTACAAGAGTTCTTCTGTACCGCAGTCTTCAACCTCTGCTCTCTGAAAGGTTTTTTCTGCACCCCATTCTCCAAACTTTGCTCTCTGTAACAGTTTTTCTGCACCTCACTCTGCAACCTCTGCTCTCTGCAACAGTCCTTCTGCACCCCACTCTCCAAAATCTGCTTTCTGCAAAAGTCCTTTTACATCCCAGTCTCCAAATTCTGATCTCTGTTACCTTCTTTCTGAACTTCAGTCTTTAACCTCTGCTCTCTGTAACAGTCTTTCTGCACCCCAGTCTCCAAACTCTGCTTTCTGTATCAGTCCTTCTGCACCCCGATCTCTAAACTCTGCTCTCTGTAACATTCCTTCTGCACCTCATACTCCAACCTCTGCTCTCTGCAACAGTCCTAATGCGCCACAATCTTCTACCTCTGGTCTCTGCATCAGTCCTTCTGCACCTCAGTGACCAAACTCTGCTCTCTTTATGATCGTTCTGAAACCCAGTCTCCAACCTCTGCTATCTGCAATGGTTTTTCTGCACCCCACGCTCCAAACTCTGTTCTTCACAACAGTTATTCTGCACCCCAGTCTCCAAACTTTGCTCCCTGTAAAAGTTCTTCTGTACCACAGTATCCAACCTCTGTTCTCTGTAAGGGTCCTTCTGCACCTCGAACTGCAAACTCTGCTCTCTGCAACAGTCCTCCTGCACCCCAGTCTTCAACCTCTGCTCGCTGCAACAGTCAATCTGCAGCCACGTCTCCGAAATCTGCTCTCTGCAATATTCTTTTTCCACACCAATCTCCAACATCTGCTCTCTGTAACTGTCCTTCTGTACTGTTGTCTCCAACCTCTTATCTCTGTAACGGTCCTTCTGCACCCCAGTCTCCAAAGTCTGCTTTCTGTATCAGTCCTTCTGCACCCCAGTCTCTAAACTATGCTCTCTATAACAGTCCTTCTGCACCTCAGACTCCAACCTCTGCTCTCTGCAACAGTCCTACTGCGGCCCAATCTACAACCTCTGCTCTCTGCAACAGTCCTTCTGCACCTCAGTGTTAAAACTCTCCTCTTTGTATATTACTTCTGAAATCCACTCTCCAACCTCTGCTATATGCAATGGTCCTTCTGCACCGCAGTCTCCAACCTCTGTTCTCTACAACAGTTATTCTGCACCCCAGTCTCCAAACTCTGCTCTGTGTAACAGTCCTTCTGTACCACAGTCTCCAACCTCTCTTCTCTGTAAGGGTCCTTCTGCACCCCAGTCTCCAACCTCTGCTTTCAGTATCAGTTTTTTAGCACCACATTCTCCAAACTGTGCTCTCTGTAACAGTCTTGCTGCACCTCAGTCTGCAACCTCTGCTCTCTGCAATACTCTTTCTGCACCCCAGTCTACAATCTCTGTTCTCTTCAACAGTCCTTCTGCACCCCAGTCTCTAACATCTGCTCTCTGCAACAGTCCTTCTCTACCTCATTCTCAAACTTTGCTTTCTGCAACAGTCCTTCTGCTCCCCAGTAACCAAGCTCTGCTTTCTGTATCAGTCTTTCTGCATCCCAGTCTCCAACCTCTGCTCTCTATAACAGTTTTTCTGCACCTCAGTCTCTATAACAGTCCTTCTGCACCTCAGTCTCAAACCTCAGGCTCTGTTAAGAAGTCCTTCCACACATCAGTCTGAAAACTCTGCTCTCAGCAATGATCCTTCTGCACCTCAGTCTCCAACCGCTCTCTGTAACAGTTCTTCTGTACCTCAGTCTCCAAACTCTGCTCTCCATAAGATCCTTTTGCAACCCAGTCTCTAAACTCTGCTCTCTGTAACTGTCCTTCTGCACCTCAGTTTCTAAACTCTGCTCTCTATAATATCGTTCTGCACACCAGTCTCCAAACTGTGATATTTGTGACAGGCCTTCTGCACCCTGTCTCATACCTCTGCTCTCTGTAACACTCCTTCTGCACTCCAGTCTCCACCCTGTGATCTCTGTAACAATTCGTCTGGACATCAGTCTCCAACCTCTGCTCTATACAACGTTCCTTCTGCTCCTCAGTCTCAAAACACTACTCTCTGTAAAAGTCCTTCTGCACCTCAGTCTCCAAACTCTGCTCTCTGTAAGATCCTTCTGCAACCAATTCTCCAAACTCTGCTATCTGTAACAGTCCTTCTGCACCCAAATCTCAAAAGTCTGCTCTCTGTAACAGGCCTTCCGCAACCCAATCGTATAACTCTGCTCTCTTTAATAGGCCTTCTGCACCCAAGTCTCCAACCTCTGCTCTCTGCAGCGATCCTTCTGCACCCCAGGATCCAACATCTGCTCTCTGCAACAGTATTTCTGCACCTCAGTCTGAAAACGCTGCTCTCTGCAACAATCCTTCTGCACCCCAGTCTTAAACCTCTGCTCTTGTAACACTTCTTCTGAACCTCTGTTTCCAAAATGATCTCTGTAAGATCCTTCTGCAACCCAGTCTTGAAACTGTGCTATCTGTAACAGTCCCTCTGCACCACAGTCTCCAACCTCTGCTCTCTGCAACAGTCCTTCTGCACTCCAGTCTTTAACCTCTACTCTCTGTAAGATCCTTCTGCACCATAGTCATAACCTCTTCTCTCTGTATCTGTCCTTCTGCACCCAGGTCTCCAAACTCTGCTCTCTGCAATACTTCATATGGACCCGAGTCTCCAACCTGTGCTCTCTGTAACAGTCCTTCGGCACCCCAGATTCCAACATCTGCTCTCTGCAATGATCCGTCTTCTACCCAGTCTCCAAACTCTGCTCTCTGTAAAAGTCCTTTTGTATCGCAGTCTCCAACCTCTTCTCTTTTTAACGGTCCATCTGCTCCCCAATTGCCAACCTCTGCTCTCTGTAACAGACCTTCTAAGCCTCAGTCTGAAAACTCTGCTGTCTGCAACAATCCTTCTAAAGCCCAGTCTCCAAACTGTGCTGTCTGTAACAATCCTTCTGCACCCCAGTCTCCAAAATCTTCTCTTTGTAACAGGTCTTCTGCAACTCAGTCACCAAAGTCTGCTCTCTGTAACAGGCCTTCTGCACCCCAGTCTCCATCCTCTGCTCTATGTAAGATCTTTCTGCACCCCGTTTTACAAACTTTGCTCTCTGTAACAGTCATTCTGCACTTCAATCTTCAACCTCATCCCTCTGCAATGGCCCTTCTACACCCCAGTATCCAACCTCTGTTCTTTTCAGCAGTCATTCTGCACCACAGTCTCAAACCTCTGCTCTCTGCTACAGCCCTTCTGAACCCCAGTCTCCAACTTCTGCTCTCTGCAACATATTTTCTGCACCCAGTCTTTAAACTGTGCTCTCTGTAAATATCCTACTTCACCCTGGTCGACAAACTCTGCTCTCTGTAGCGATGCTTCTGCACCTCAGTCTCCAACCTCTGCTGTCTGCAACGATCCTTCTGCACCACAGTCTCCAATGTCTGTTTTCTGCAACAGTGCTTCTGACCCCAGTCTCCAGCCTCTGCTCTCTGTAACATCCATCTGCACCCCAGTTTCCAAATTCTGCTCTAGGTGACATTTCTTCATCACCCCAGTCTCCACACTCTGCTCTTTGTAATGGTACTTCTTTACCAAAGTCTCCAATCAGTCTCTGCTCACTGCAACATTTTTTCTGCACCCCAGTCTCCAAACTGTGCTCTCTGTAACTGTCTTTCTGACCCCAGACTCCAACCTCTGCTCTCTGTAACGATCCTTCTGCACCTCAGTCTGCAACCTCTGCTCTCTGCAACGATCCTTCTGCACCTCAGTTTCTAACCTCTGCTCTCTGCAACGAACCCTCTGCACCCCAGTTTCCAAGCTCTGCTCTCTGTTACAGTCCTTCTACACTTCAGTCTCCAACGTCTCCTATCAGTACCAATCCTTCTTCACCTCAGTCTCTAACCTCTGCTCTCTTTAACAGTCTTTCTGCACCTCAGTCTCTAAACTGTGCTCTCTAGAACAGTCCTTCTGCACCCCACTCTCCAACCTTTGCTCTATGTAACAGTTCTTCTGCACCCCCAATCTCGAACCTCTACTCTCTGTAACAATCCTTCTGCACCTAAGTCTCCAACGTCTGCTCTCTGTAACAGTCCTTCTACACCCTAGTCTCCAACATGTGCTCTCTACAACGGTTATTCTGCACCAAAGGCTCCAAACTCTGCTCTCTCTAACAGTCCTTCTGTACCGCAGTCTCCAACCTCTTCTCTCTATAGCTGTCCTTCTGCATCCCAATTGCCAACCTCTGCTTTCTGTAACAGTCCTTCTGCACTTCAGATTCCAACCTCTGCTCTCTGTAACAGCCCTTCTAAGCCTCAGTCTGAAACCTCTGCTCTCTGCAACGATCCTTCTGCACGCCAGTCTCTAAAATGTGCTTTCTGTAACAACCTTCTGCACTCCAGTCTCCAACCTCTGCTCTCTGTAACAGGTCTTCTGAACCCCAGTCTCCAAACTCTGCTCTCTGTAAGAGGCCATCTGCACCCCAGTCTCCAAACTCTTCTCCCTGCAACGATCCTTCTGCACCTCAGTCTCCAACCTCTTCTCTCTGAAACAGTCCTTCTGCACCTCAATCTGAAAACTCTGCTCTCTGCAAAAATCTTTCTGCACCAGAGTTTCCAATCTTTGCTCTCTGAAACAGTCCCTCTGAACCTCAGTCTCCAAAATGCTCTCTGTAAGATCCTTCTGCAACCTAGATTCGAAATTGTGCTATCTGTACCAGTCCTTCTGCACCCCAGTCTGCAAACTCTACTCTCTGTAACAGGCCTTCTGCACCCCGGTCTCCAATCTCTGCTCTCTGTAACAAACCTTCTGCACCCCAGTCTCCAACCTCTTCTCTCTGCAACGATCCTTCTTCACCTCAGTCTCCAAACTCGGCTCTCTGCAACAGTCTTACTGCACCCCAGTCTCCAAACTCTGCTCTCTGTAACAGTCCTTCTGCACCCCAGTCACCAACCTCTGCTCTCTGCAACAGTCCTTCTGCACCCCAGTAACCAAACTCTGCTCTGTGTAACGATCCTTCTGCACCTTAGTTTCCAACCTCTGCTCTCTGCGACGATCCCTCTGCACCCCAGTCTCCAACCTCTGCTCTCTGTATCAGTCCTTCTGCACCCAAGTCTCCAAACTCTGTTCTCTGCAACATTTCTTCTGCACCCCTGTCTCCAAACTGTGCTCTCTGTAACAGTCCTTCTGCACCCCAGTCTCCAACATCTGCTCTTCTAAACGATCCTTTTTATACCCAGTCTCCAAACTCTGCTCTCTTTAAAAGACCTTTTGTATCGCAGTCTCCAACCTCTTCTCTTTGTAATGGTCCATCTGTTCCCCATTTGCAAACCTCTGCTTTCTGTAACAGTCCTTCTGCACCGCAGTCTCCAAACTCTTCTCTCTGCAACGATCCTTCTGCACCTCAGTCACCAACCTCTGCACTTTGTAAAAGACTTTCTGCACATCAGTCTCCATCCTTTTCTCTCTGTAGTGGTTTTTCTGCACTCCAGTCTCCAATCTTGGCTCTCTGTAACAATCCTTGTGCACCTCTGTTTCCAACGTCTGCTCTCTGTAACAGTCCTTCTGTACCACAGTCTCCAACCTCTTCTCTCTATAAAGGTACTTCCCCACCTCAATTGCCAACCTCTGCTTTCTGAAACAGTCCTTCTGCAACAGAGACTCCAACCTCTGCTCTCTGTAACAGTCCTTTTAAGCCTCAGTCTGAAAACTCTGCTCTCTGCAACAATCCTTCTAAACCCCAGTCTCCAGACTGTGCTATCTGTAACAATTTTTCTGCACACCCGTCTCAAACATCTGCTCTCTATAACAGGTCTTCTGCAACTCAGTCTCCAAAGCCTGCTCTCTGCAACGAATCTTCTGCACCTCAGTCTCCAACCTCTGCTCTCTTGAACAGTCTTTCTGAACCCCAGTCTCCAAACTTTGCTCTCTGTAAGATCTTTCTGCACCCCGTTTTCCAAAATTTGCTCTTTTTAACAGTCATTCTGCACCTCAGATTTCAACCTCATCCCTCTTCAACGGCCCTTCACACCCCAGTATGCAACCTCTGTTCTCTGCAGCAGTCCGTCTGCACCACAGTCTCCAAAATCTGCTCTCTGAAACAGTCCTTCTGAACCCAGGATTCAACATCTGCTCTCTGAAACAATCCTTCTGCACCTAAGTGTGAAAACTCTGCTCTCTGCAAAAATCCTTCTGCCCCCGAGTATCCAACCTTTGCTCTCTGTAACAGTTCTTCTGAACCTCAGTCTCCAAAATGCTCTCTGTAAGATCCTTCTGCAACCTAGTCTCGAAATTGTGCTATCCATAACAGTCCTTCTGGACCCCAGTCTGCAAACTCTGCTCTCTATAACAGGCCTTCTGCACCCCGGTCTCCAATCTCTGCTCTCTGTTACAGGCCTTCTGCACCTGAGTCTCCAACCTCTTCTCTCTGCAACGATCCTTTTTCACCTCAGTCTTCAACCTCGGCTCTCTGCAACAGTCCTTCTGCACCCCAGTAACCAAACTCTGCTCTGTGTAACGATCCTTCTGCACCTTAGTTTCCAACCTCTGCTCACTGCAACGATCCTTCTGCATCCCAGTCTTTAACCTCTGCTTTCTGTATCAGTCCTTCTGCAACCAACTCTCCAAACTCTGTTCTCTGCAACATTTCTTCTGAACCCCAGTGTCCAACCTCTGCTCTCTGTAACAGTCCTTCTGCACCCCAGTCTTTAACATCTGCTCTCTGAAACAATTCTTCTTCTACCCAGTCTCCAAACTCTGCTCTCTTTAAAAGACCTTTTGTATCGCAGTCTCTAACCTCTTCTTTTTGTAATGGTCCATCTGTTCCCCAATTGCAAACCTCTGGTTTCTGTAACAGTCCTTCTGTACCCCAGTCTCCAAACTCTTCTCTCTGCAACGATCCTTCTGCACGTCAGTCACCAACCTCTGCTGTTTGTAAAAGTCCTTCTGCACCTCAGTCTCCATCCTTTGCTCTCTGTAGTGGTTTTCATGCACCCCAGTCTCCAATCTCGGCTCTCTGTAACAATCCTTGTGCACCTCTGTCTCCAACATCTGTTCTCTGTAACAGTCCTTCTGTACCGCAGTCTCCAACCTCTTCTCTCTATAAAGGTACTTCACTACCCCAATTGCAAACCTCTGCTTTCTGAAACAGTCCTTCTGCACCTGAGACTCCAACCTCTGTTCTCTGTAACAGTCCTTTTAAGCCTCAGTCTGAAAACTCTGCTCTCTGCAACAATCCATTTAAAACCCAGTCTCCAAACTGTGCTATCTGTAACAATTTTTCTGCACACCAGTCTCAAACATCTGCTCTCTGTAACAGGTATTCTGCAACTCAGTCGCCGAAGTCAGCTCTCTGTAACAAGCCTTCTGCACCCCAGTCTCCAGCCTCTTCTCTCTGCAACAATTATTCTGCACCTCAGTCTCCAACCTCTGCTCTCTAGAACAGTCCTTCTGAACCCTAGTCTCCAAACTTTGCTCTCTGTAAGATCTTTCTGCACCCCGTTTTCCAAACTTTGCTCTCTGTAACAGTCATTCTGCACCTCACATTCCAACCTCATCCCCCTTCAACGGCCCTTTTGCATCCCAGTATTCAACCTCTGTTCTCTGCAGCAGTCCTTCTGCACCCCAGGCTCCAAACTCTACTTTCCGTATCAGTTATTCTGCACCCAAGTCTAAAATCTCTGCTCTCTGTAACAGTTATTCTGCACCCGAGTCTAAAATCTCTGGTCTCTGCAACAGTCTTTCTGCACCCCAGTCTCCAACCTCTGCTCTCTGCAAAAATTTTTCTACACACCAGTCTCCAAAATCTGCTCTCTGCAACGATCCTTCTGCATCCCAGTCTCCAAAGGTCTGCTCTCTGCAACAGTCCTTATACACCCGAGTCTCAAACCTTTGCTCTCTGCTACAGTCCTTCTGCACCCAAGTCTCCAACCTCTGCTCTCTGCAACATCTCTTCTGCACCACAGTCTTTAAACTGTGCTCTCCATAACTATCCTACTGTACCCCGGTCTCCAAACTTTGCTCTCTGTAGCGATCCTTCTGCACCTCAGTCTCCAACCTCTGCTCTCTGCAACGATCCTTCTGCACCCCAGTCTCCAACGTCTGTTTTCTTCAACAGTGCTTCTGACCCCAGGCTCCAGCCTCTGCTCTCTGTAACATCCTTCTGCACCCCAGTTCCAAACTCTGCTCTAGGTGACATTCCTTGTGCACCTCAGTCTGAAAACTCTGCTCTCTGTTACAGTCTTTCTGCACCCCAGTCTCTAAACTCTGCTCTCTGTAAAAATCCTTCTGCACCTCTGTCTCCAACGTTTGCTCTCTGTAACAGTTATTCTATACCACAGTCTCCAACCTCTTCTCTCTATAACGGTACTTCTGCACCCCAATTGCCAACCTCTGCTTTCTGAAACAGTCCTTCTGCACCTGAGACTCCAACCTCTGCTCTCTGTAACAGTCCTTCTAAGCCTCAGTCTAAAACCTCTGCTCTCTGCAACAATCCTTCTAAACCCCAGTCTCCAAAGTGTGCTATCTGTAACAATTCTTCTGCACCCCAGTCTCAAACATCTGCTCTCTGTAACAGGCCTTCTGCACAGTAGTTTCCAACCTCTTCTCTCAGCAACGATTCTTCTGCACCTCAGTTTCCA
The DNA here is from genome assembly GCF_052094955.1 of Ictidomys tridecemlineatus. Taxonomy (NCBI): domain Eukaryota; kingdom Metazoa; phylum Chordata; class Mammalia; order Rodentia; family Sciuridae; genus Ictidomys; species Ictidomys tridecemlineatus. Next base: position 159,244 of record NW_027521873.1, on the reverse strand, counting down.
ACCTCTGCTCTCTGCGACAGTCCTTCTGCCCCCCAGTCTCCAACCTCTGCTTTCTGTAAGATCCTTCTGCACCCCGTTCTTCAATCTTTGCTCTCTGTAACAGTCATTCTGCATCTCAGTCTCCAATCTCATCTCTCTACAACAGCCCTTCTGCACCCAGGTATTCAACCTCTGTTCTCTGCAGCAGTCCTTCTGCACCCAAGGCTACAAACTCTACTCTCTGAAACAGTCCTACTGCACCCCAGTCTCCAATTTCTACTTTCCATATCAGTTAATCAGCACCCCAGTCTAAAACCTCTGCTTGCTGTAACAGTCCTTCTTCACCTCAGTGTCCAAACTCTGCTCTCTGCAACGATCCTTCTGAACCACAGTTTCCAAACTCTGCACTCTGTAACAGTCATTCTACACCTAGGCTCTAACCTCTTCTCTCTGTACCAATCCTTCTGCACCTCAGTCTCTAACCTCTGCTCTCTGTAACAGTCCTTCTGGCAGCTCAGTCTCCAAACTCTGTTCTCTGTAACAGTCTTTCTGCAACTCAGTCTCCAACCTCTGCTCTCTGTAACAGGCTTACTGCACCCCAGTCTCCAACCTCTTCTCTCTGTAACAGTTCTTCTGCACCCCAATCTCAAAAGTCTGCTCTTTGTAACAGTCTTTCTGCACCCCAGTCTCCAACCTCTTTTCTCTGCAGTGATCCTTCTGAACCTTAGTCTCCAACATCTGCTCTCTGCAAAAGTCCTTCTGCACCCCAGTCTCCAGATTCTGCTCTCTGTAAGATCCTTTTGCATCCCTTTCTGCAACTCTCCTCTCTGTAACAGTCCTTCTGCACCCCAGTATCCAAATTCTGCTCTCTGTATAAGTCCTTCTGCACCTCAGTGTCCAAACATTGCTCTCTGTAAAAGTCCTTCTGTACCGCAGTCTCCAACCTCTGCTCTCTGTATCAATCCTTCTGCACTCAGTCTCCAATGTCTGCTCTCTGTAACAGTCCTTCTGCACCCTAGTCTCCAACATCTGCTCTCTACAACGGTCCTTCTGCATTAAAGTCTCCAAACTCTGCTCTCTCTAACAGTGCTTCTGTACTGCAGTCTCCAAACTCTTCTCTCTTTAACGGTCCTTATGCACCACAATTGCCAAAGTCTGCTTTCTGTAACAGTCCTTCTGAACCTCAGATTCCAACCTCTGCTCTCTGTATTAGTCCTTCTAAGCCTCAGTCTGAAACCTCTGATGTCTGCAACAATCCTTCTGCACCCCAGTCTCCAAACTCTGCTCTCTGTAGCAGGTCTTCTGCACCCCAGTGTCCAACCTCTTCTCTCTGCAACAAGCCTTCTGCACCTCAGTCTTCAACCTCTGCTCTCTGCAACAGTCCTTCTAAACCGCAGTCTCCAACCTCTGCTCTATGCAATGATCCTTCTGCATACCAGTCTCAAACAACTGCTCTCTGCAACAGTCCTTCTACACCTAAGTCTCCAACCTCTGCTCTCTGCAAACGTCTTATTGTACCCAGTATCCAACATCTGCTCCCTGCAACGATCCTTCTGCATCCCAGTCACCAAAGTCTGCTCTCTCCAACAGTTCTCCTACACCCCAGTCTCCAACTGCTGCTCTCTGCTACAGCCCTTCTACACCCCAGTCTCCAAACTCTGCTCTCTTCAACATTTCTTCTGAACTCCAGTCTTAAACATGTGCTCTCTGAAACTATCCTACTGCACCCCAGTCTCCAATCTCTGCTCTCTGCAACGATCTTTCTGCATCCCAGTTTCCAACCTCTGCACTCTGCAAAAGTCCTTCTGCTCCCCAGTCTCCAAGCTCTGCTCTCTGTAACAGTCCTTCTGCACATCATTGTCCAACCTCTGCTCTCTGTAAGAATCCTTCTGCACCTCATGTCCAAACACTGCTCTCTGTAACAGGCCTTCTGCACAACAGTCTCCAACATCTGCTTTCTGTAACAGTTTTTTCTGAACCCCAATCTCAAAACTCTGCTCTCTGTAACACTCCTTCTTCACCCCAGTCTCCATTCTCTTCTCTCTGTAAGAATCCTTGACACCCCTGTCTCAAACCTCTTCTCTCTGTAAAAGTCCTTCTGCACCTCAGTATCCAACCTCTGCAATCTGTAACGATCCTTCTGCACCCGTTTTTAAACCTCTGCTCTCTGTATCAGTTCTTCTGCACCCAAGTCTCAAAACTGTGCTCTCTGCAACATTTCTTCTGCACCCCAGTCTCCAACCTGTGCTCTCTGTGACAGTTCTTCTGCACCCCAGTATCCAACATCTGCTTTCTTCAACGATCCTTCTTCTATCCAGTCTCCAGACTCTGCTCTCTGTAATGGTTCTTCTGTACCGCAGTCTCCAACCTCTGCTCTCTGTATCAATCCTTCTGCACTTAAGTCTCCAATGTCTGCTCTCTGTAACAGTACTTCTGAAACCTAGTCTCCAACATCTGCTCACTACAACGGTCCTTCTGCATTAAAGTCTCCAAACACTGCTATCTCTAACAGTGCTTCTGTACTGCAGTCTCCAAACTCTTCTCTCTATAACGGTCCTTCTGCACCCCAATTGCCAAAGTCTGCTTTCGGTAACAGTCCTTCTGAACCTCAGATTCTAACCTCTGCTCTCTGTATGAGTCCTTCTAAGCCTCAGTCTGAAACCTCTGATGTCTGCAACAATCTTTCTGCACCCCAGTTTCCAACCTCTGCTCTCTGTAACAGGTCTTCTGCACCCCAGTCTCCGACCTCTTTTCTCTGCAACAATCCTTCTGCACCTCAGTCTCCAACCTCTGCTCTCTGCAACAGTTTTTCTAAACCGCAGTCTCCAACCTCTGCTCTCTGCAATGATCCTTCTGCATCCCAG